>NW_024060607.1:0-22856 GCF_016432855.1 Salvelinus namaycush | reverse complement strand
GGTTGGGTTAAATGTGGGAGACACATTTCAGTTGAATGCATTCAGTTGTACAACTGACTAGGTATCCCCCTTTCCCTTTCCTTTTCCTATGTTAGAATACCTGCTTTTATTGGCAACACAATGTGGCCTACATGCTAAAATGCAAGTGTTTTCTTTCCCCAGTCCAATTTACACCTCACATTGTTGTTATAATGGCAATCTGCACTTGTTACATACATTTGACATAAATTAATGATATAGTTATTGATTCTTGAAGAATATAACTTACAAATGCTTATGTTACAATAGTTATATTTTATTTGTTTTTAGTCTCATCCTTCGGCTCCACTCAACCCCTCCCATCTATCTCTGAACACCATCCAGTTTTGATTTCTATTTGTATAATCTGGAAGTAGAAGCCTAAGTGTTGTTGTCCGTTAGTTTACTCCAATTTATAAATTCCTCATGAGCTTAGTTCAACTGTCACACCCCATCAGAACCCAAAATATAAACTTGTTTGACTAAAATGTTTGTAAACATTGTAAATGTAAACAAACACTGTATAACACTGCCTCAAAAGATGGTTAAAACGATCATGTTGATATTATGGATGATCACTGCTTGCATCCAAAGCTATGTCTATGAATTTGAGAGTGGTTACATTTCTTCAGGCCCATCCCTCAGCTTTTTACCAAAACAGAGGCGGGCCGTCTGCTTTGTTATTGTTTTAATCGCAGATTGGCACTTTAAAGAATCTAGTTGCAGCTGCATATAGAGTGTTTGAAGACGTGTTATGGTGTGAAATTGTATTTGTTCCTTGGAGATACAAAATGTATTGTATATCAATGTAAAAAGTTTAATAATTTAATGTTAGATAAAACAAATGTAGCCTGTCTGTCCAAATAATTATTTTGGTCCCCAAGAAGAGTAGAGTTGGTTGGGAAATGTTCAAGACTGTAAACACATGACGTCACTGTTCTTCTGTCACTAGCTCGTCATGAACACACTTCTTTGTTTTTGGCAGCTGAGATCAAAAATCAACAATGATCGTGACGCGTTGCTGTCTACCTATATTTTGCAATATTGTTTAGTTTAATAGCTTTTTAGTTGCTGTTTTTGTCTCATTAATTTGTTTATTTAGAAATGACAAATCACTGACGAACATATATCGTTTTTTATTACTTGTTAGCTAGCAATGGCTATCGAAACCTCTAAGCTTAACGTAAACTCACGTAAACTCGTACATCGCCTTGGTCCGTACAATTGCCCTTATTTTAGCGCCCCAAAAACGTAATACTTCCAGATCAACTGTAATGTCAATACCATTGTAAAGCACAATTTCTCCCCTTTCCAACATTATCAATTACATCACCTAAACGCTGCCCGTTTCTGCATAATTCAAGCAGGCAATGAGCCCCGTCGGGTCTTTTTAAAAATGGCGGGTGGGGAAGCGAAACTAATGCGTGATAGTGAGAAGGAGAGATGTCGTGTGGGAAAATAGATTTTTTTCACTCGATCTGTCCAACTTATCACCTTATCACCTTTAAAATGTAAATAAAACACTATAAAGTAAAGAGTTTATATAATGTGTCATTACATCCCTATTTGAAGGTTTGTGTCGAATTTGAATCGGGTTTTTAGGGCGGTGCTAAAGTGATCAGTAAACAGCGGCTTTGAGAATGATGATCGCATGCAATGATGACGCAACAAATTACTCCCCCCTTACCCCCGTGTCCATTTCTTGTTTTTAAACGATGAGAGAAGTGCTACACCTGGTGGAAAGAGATTGTAAGACCGAAATAGTTGCTTTATGCGTGCTGTATGTTACGACATGACACGTCACGATGTAACGGAGGGTCCGTTTTTTCAACTTTTCTCCAATACTATAGAGCCATTACCATGTCGATCAACGCTTGAATAGAAACCTAGTTCACACCCCCGATTCTGAAGTCGCTACAGTCCCATTAGTTTTCTTTGTAGCCTCGTTTGAATGTTGCAGTTGCGCACATTTGTACGGAATGGGGTGAGTTAACGTTAGCTAGTTAACGTTAGCTAGTTAACGTTAGCTAGTTAACGTTAGCTAGTTAACGTTAGCTAGTTAACCTGTGTCATTGTTAACCTGTGTCACCTGTGTCATTGATCTGTGTCATTGTTGACCAGATCAAGCAGATTCAGGTTGTCACGACGACGCGTCAACTGTTCACCGAGGACCCACCCCTCGTGCTCTCCGTCATGGCACTGGACTCAGGAGGTACTCGCCTTGTCATTGACATATCCCCCAGCCACACATTTAACTCTGAGGGCTAAAGGCTGTCAATATGTAGACAAGGGGTTGTTCCTCCTTTCATCCCTCCATAAGAATGAGCGCTGAGCATGGGCCCACTGATGTTCCTTCGAGAGCTGAGCTTAAATGCCCCACACATCCAAATATACCACAGGCTCAAAGAGGGAAAAACTCAAATCATCCAAAGGGTTAAAAGGAAACTTTGGTTTATTGTCGACAGTTTTCGGCTGCCAGGCCTAGTTCAAAACGAACCTGTCTATCACCTTTTGTCTATTATCCACATCCAGCCCCAGAAGTTCCTTTTTCTCTTTATTCTCTTGGCTTAGAAACTCATCCAGGTCACAGTGTTCAGATTGTATAGCCATCCAATAGCCCAGGGTAGACTGGAGGAAAAAGACAGCAGGTGTTAGACTCAAGGCTAACTAACCTGAAGCTAGTCCCTGCAGACAGACAGTTTTGCTAAAGAACCTGGACCCTGGATCTGTGTGTTTACTGCTCCCTTCTGGCACCAGGAGTCTCTGCCTGAGGATGTCATCTCTCTCTCTCTCTCTCTCTCTCTCTCTCTCTCTCTCTCTCTCTCTCTCTCTCTCTCTCTCTCTCTCTCTCTCTCTCTCTCTCTCTCTCTCTCTCTCTCTCTCTCTCTCTCTCTCTCTCTCTCGCAACACATTCAGTAGTCTGGCAGGTCTACGGTTTGAGTGGAGGCTAGTAAAGGACTCAGAGACAGCAGAGATTGTTAGGTGAGAGAGAGAGGGATGGAGAAAGAGGGAAATAATGACAAAGGAAGGTGAAAGATGAAAGAAACATACAGTCAACTGAAAATGTTATGGTACAGCGTATTCAGACCCCTTGACTTTTTCCACATTTTGTTACGTTACACCCATATTCTAAAATTGATTAAATAAACATTTCCCTCATCAATCTACACACAATACCTGTCACGCCCTGGCCTTAGTATTCTTTGTTTTCTTTATTATTTTAGTTAGGTCAGGGTGTGACATGGGGAATGTTTGTGTTTTGTCGTTTTGGGTGGTTATATGGTAAAGGGGGTGTTGGGTGTAGTGTATGAGTTTGTGTTGAGTGAATGTTTCTAGGTATGTCTATGGTTGAGTTAATGTTTCTAGGTATGTCTATGGTTGAGTGAATGTGTCTAGGTATGTCTATGGTTGCCTGAGTGGTTCTCAATCAGAGACAGATGTCCTTCATTTGTCTCTGATTGGGAGCCATATTTAAGGCAGCCATGGGCATCATGCATTTGTGGGTAATTGTCTATGTGTAGTGTTTGTGTCAGCACTATCTGTCTTTATAGCTTCACGGTCGTCTGTTTTGTTGTTTTGTTTAGTTGTATAGTGTTCGTGTCGTTTTCGTCTTCTTTCTTTAATAAAGAAGATGTACTTTCCACACGCTGCATTTTGGTCCTCACTCTCTTCGCAAGACGATCGTGACAATACCCCATAATGTCAAAACAAAAACAGGTTTTTAGAATAAAAATAAAATAAATAAATACCTTATTTACATAAGCATTCACACCCTGTTTCCATTGATCATCCTTGAGATGTTTCGACAACTTGATTAGAGTCCACCTGTGGTAAATTCAATTGATTGGACATGATTTGGAAAGGCACACACCTGTCTATATAAGGTCCCACAGTTGACAGTGCATGTCAGAGCAAAAACCAAGCCATGAGGTCAAAGGAATTGTCCGTAGAGTTCCGAGACAGGATTGTGTCGAGGCACAGATCTGGGGAAGGGTACCAAAAAATGTCTATAGCATTGAATATCCCCAAGAATACAGTGGCCTCCATCATTCTTAAATGGAAGAAGTTTGGAGCCACCAAGACTTCCTAAAGCTGGCTGCCCGGCCACACAGCAATCGGGGGAGAAGGTGACCAAGAACCCTATGGTCACTCTGGCAGAGCTCCATTGTTCTTCTGTGGAGATGGGAGAACCTTCCAGAAGGACAACAATCTCTGCAGCACTCCACCAATCAGGAATTTATGGTAGAGCGGCCAGATGGAAGCCACTCTTCAGTAAAAGGCACATGACAGCCCACTTTGAATTTGCCAAAAGGCACCTAAAGGACTCTCAGACCATGAGAAACAAGATTCTCTGGTCTGATGAAACAAAGATTGAACTGTTTGGCCCGAATGCCAAGTGTCATGTCTGGAGGAAACCTGGCACCATCCCTACGGTGAAGCATGGGGGTGGCACATCATGCTGTGTGGATGTTTTTCAGCAGCAGGGACTGGGAGACTAGTCAAGATCGTGGGACAGATGAATGGAGCAAAGTACAGCGAGAACTTGATGAAAACCCGCTCAGGACCTCAGACCGGGGCGTAGGTTCACCTTCCAACAGGACAATGATTCTAAGCACACAGCCAAGACAATGCACGAGTGGCTTTGGGACAAGTCTTTTAATGTCTTTGAGTGGGCCAGCCAGAGCCCAGACTTGAACCCGATCGAACATCTCTGAAGAGACCTGAAAATAGCTGTGCAGCGACATTCCCCATCCAACCTGACAGAGCTTGAGAGGATCTGCAGAGAAGAATGGGAGAAACTCCCCAATTACAGGTGTGACATGCTTGTAGTGTCATACCCAAGAAGACTCGAGGCTGTAATCACTACCAAAGGAGCTTCAACAAAGTACTGAGAAAAGGTCTGAATACTTATGTAAATGTAATATTTCAGTTTTTTATTTGTAATAAATTACCAGAAAATTCTAAAAACCTGTTTTTGCTCTGTCATTATTGGGTATTGTGTGTAGATTGATGAGGGGAAAAGGCAATTTAATCAATTTTAGAATAAGGCTGACACGTAACAAAATGTGGAAAAAGTCAAGGGGTCTGAATACTTTCTGAATGCGCTGTATATGCTGTATGTTGTGTAGGTTTGTGCGTTTCTCAGAGGCGGGCTACTCCCCGCCCCATCACATCCTGTCCCTGGAGGAAGCAGGTCAGAAAGGGGACAGTGTGTTGCTGGAGGGGGTCCGTAGCGGGGTGGTACGGGTCAGGGCCTCCCTCTCGCACCCAGACTACAAGGTAAGGAGGATGGAGGAGTGGATGAAGGGATTGATGCATTTGCTTCCGAAGGATAAATACATTGATGAAGCACCTGGAATGATGGATGAGTGGATGGGGCGATAGATTATGGATGAAGATCGATGGATTAGTTTATGTGTAAGAATAGTTTGTGCTGGTTTTTACCTGTCCCCTGTGTGTTACTTAGTGGGTAGAGCCAGCCTCTGTGAGCCTGACCGTGACAGACAGACTCTACCTTAGCCCCTCCCATGACGCCTACCTGCTGCTAGGCTCCACCCTCTCCTTCAGAGTCTGGAAAAGCGTGCATGACACAGAAACGGGTGAGTAGACAGTAGTGTAGTCTGTCAGATCTTTACAGAGCCTTTAGGTGAGTCCCTAATGTAGACAGTAGTGTAGTCTGTCAGATCTTTACAGAGCCTTTAGGTGAGTCCCTAATGTAGACAGTAGTGTAGTCTGTCAGATCTTTACAGAGCCTTTAGGTGAGTCCCTAATGTAGACAGTAGTGTAGTCTGTCAGATCTTTACAGAGCCTTTAGGTGAGTCCCTAATGTAGACAGTAGTGTAGTCTGTCAGATCTTTACAGAGCCTTTAGGTGAGTCCCTAATGTAGACAGTAGTGTAGTCTGTCAGATCTTTACAGAGCCTTTAGGTGAGTCCCTAATGTAGACAGTAGTGTAGTCTGTCAGATCTTTACAGAGCCTTTAGGTGAGTCCCTAATGTAGACAGTAGTGTAGTCTGTCAGATCTTTACAGAGCGTTTAGGTGAGTCCCTAATGTAGACAGTGGTGTAGTCTGTCAGATCTTTACAGAGCCTTTAGGTGAGTCCCTAATGTAGACAGTGGTGTAGTCTGTCAGATCTTTACAGAGCCTTTAGGTGAGTCCCTAATGTAGACGGTAGTGTAGTCTGTCAGATCTTTACAGAGCGTTTAGGTGAGTCCCTAATGTAGACGGTAGTGTAGTCTGTCAGATCTTTACAGAGCCTTTAGGTGAGTCCCTAATGTAGACAGTAGTGTAGTCTGTCAGATCTTTACAGAGCCATTAGGTGAGTCCCTAATGTAGACAGTGGTGTAGTCTGTCAGATCTTTACAGAGCCTTTAGGTGAGTCCCTAATGTAGACAGTAGTGTAGTCTGTCAGATCTTTACAGAGCCTTTAGGTGAGTCCCTAATGTAGACAGTAGTGTAGTCTGTCAGATCGTTACAGAACCTTTAGGTGAGTCCCTAATGTAGACGGTAGTGTAGTCTGTCAGATCTTTACAGAGCCTTTAGGTGAGTCCCTAATGTAGACAGTAGTGTAGTCTGTCAGATCTTTACAGAGCCTTTAGGTGAGTCCCTAATGTAGACAGTAGTGTAGTCTGTCAGATCTTTACAGAGCCTTTAGGTGAGTCCCTAATGTAGACAGTAGTGTAGTCTGTCAGATCTTTACAGAGCCTTTAGGTGAGTCCCTAATGTAGACAGTAGTGTAGTCTGTCAGATCTTTACAGAGCCTTTAGGTGAGTCCCTAATGTAGACAGTAGTGTAGTCTGTCAGATCTTTACAGAGCCTTTAGGTGAGTCCCTAATGTAGACAGTAGTGTAGTCTGTCAGATCTGTACAGAAGCTTTAGGTGTGTCCCTAATGTAGACAGTAGTGTAGTCTGTCAGATCTGTACAGAACCTTTAGGGAGCTTTATGGGTCTTCTAGTTTGGGTCCCTTGATGTTTTTCTAAGATCCAGAGGAAGAAGACTGAAGGAACATCAAAGCTCAGACAAATATATTGGAGACAGAAAACATCAAGTGCTCAGTTCTCCTTGTACTTATTAGAGCTGTAGAGCAGCTGATGATGCACCAGCAATGTTCTCTTTGTCTCCTATAGAGGTGGTGCTGGGTGAGGGAGAGTATGAGTTGTCTGTAGAGAGAGACCCAAATAACGATGATGATGTCATCGCTGTGGACCAGGACACAGGGACCGTCACCGCCCGAGGGCTAGGCCGCACCACGCTGTCCGTCACACACCCCAGTGTACTTCCACCATGGGACTACCTTACCTAACCACTTTAAAGTTATTCCTGTAGTTTAGCATTGATGTAGTACTGTAAGGTGTGGTTTCTGGGGTTATGGGTAGTGTAGTCCTACAGGTGTGGTTTTCCTCAGCATTCCCTGTACCCAGGCCTACCAGAAAACTCTGCTTCCCACCTGCCTCGCTTTTCTGTGTTTGTGGTGGAGCCAAGTTACCTGAGTGAGTGAGCCCAGCTATCAACATGTATATTGTCGTACTATGGCAAGCCATGACTGTGTGTGTGTGTGTGTGTGTGTGTGTGTGTGTGTGTGTGTGTGTGTGTGTGTGTGTGTGTGTGTGTGTGTGTGTGTGTGTGTGTGTGTGTGTGTGTGTGTGTGTGTGTGTGTGTGTGTGTGTGTGTGTGTGTAGTGCTAGGTGTGGAGGAGGAGGACAGGTGGGTGTTGGAGAGTGGTCGTCAGTACCAGGTGACTGTACGAGTTCACGACCAGGAGGGTCACACAGCACACCTGGCACAGCTAACGTTACCATGACAACCATAAGAGTTACCCTCCCTTACACTAGACATCTAAAGCCTACTCTATGTCAGGGACAGGAGGCTTAACTGAACCCCTCTCTAACCCCTCTCTAACCCCTCTCTAACCCCTCTCTAACTCCTCTCTCCCCCTCCTCTCTAACCCCTCTCTCCCTCTGGTAGAATGTGGTGATGACCGTGGACTTCTCTGATTGGCTGTTCTATGTCTTGGAGACTTCCTCTAAGAGTTCCTACCATGTACTGGAAACACGAGGGGCTGGGCACACTACTATACGAGCTGCACTGTTCACTGTGCTCACTGAGGTACACACACACACCTCTGTCAAACATCATGGCACCTTGACATGGGTGATGACAATATCATTACCATGGTTATCTCTCTCTCCAGGATGGCTGAGCGTTGCCCATGATACCACCAATCAGAGCAGAGCAAGAAGTTGAGATCTACGAGCCCCTCACCCTGCAGCCCCGCCTCCTTGTGTTTCCCTGGCAAACTGAGGGACAGCTCTATCAGCACCACTTGCAGGTGTGAGTGTGTGTGTGTGTGTGTGTGTGTGTGTGTGTGTGTGTGTGTGTGTGTGTGTGTGTGTGTGTGTGTGTGTGTGTGTGTGTGTGTGTGTGTGTGTGTGTGTGTGTGTGTGTGTGTGTGACAGGAAGAGAAACAGGTGTGTTTGACTACTGTAAGTCTGTATATGTTTAAGTGTGTGTTTATCTGTATTCACGACATGGTCTTTATGTGTGTGTGTCCAGGTAGAGGGTGCTGTGAGCTGGTCTGTGAGTGACAGTGATGTTGCCGTGGTGACAATAAAAGGGGAAGTCATGGCGAAAGAGACGGGGCCAAGTGGATATTCAGGCATCAGACGCACGCAACCCTCTACACACCGCTACTGGACAGGTGAGTGTGTCCACACACACACACACACACACACACACAATCCCACATCATCTTCTTGTACCTACGGCAGATACACTTGAGTAGATCTGAGGATTGGACAGGTTTATCCAATCGATGGGAATAACACACTCTTATCTCACAGTACACACTATAGTAACAGTAACACCCTCTTGTCTCCTCGTCTCTCTCTCTATCTGTCTCTCTCGCTTTCTTTCGCTGGCTCTCTCTTTCTCTGTCTCTCTCTCTTTCACTCTCTCTTTCTCTCTCTCTTTCACTCTCTCTAGGTGTACATGTTGAGGCCAGCTGGTGTGGATGTCCTGGCCCAGAGAGGTGACTGTAGGGTGGGAGAGACCATTCACCCTTCCCCTGGCTGTCTGGGGGGTCCAGGAGGAGGAGAACCAGGACCCTCCCCAGGGAAGATCTGGCCCCCAGTCCCTGCTGGAGGTGACAGACTGCTCTCTCATCAACCTCCACGTCACCACGTCACCACGGGGGATATTCACCCCTCTACCAGGTACACACACACACACACACGCACAGTGTGGCTCTGCTCTTTATGTGCGTAGCTAAGGTAAGCTGTGAAAGCAGAAATAAGCCCCCCCCCCACCCCACCTCTCCTACGGCATAGATGCTCCCCTTCGCTCCCTGGTTCCATTAATTGGGTCAATCACTTACACACACACTCACCCTCACACTGTCACATGCACACACACACACCAGCACTCATGCATAAACACACACAGTTTACAACACACACACTCTTATAAACACACACAGTTTACAACACACACACTCTTATAAACACACACAGTTTACAACACACACACTCTTATAAACACACACAGTTTACAACACACACACTCTTATAAACACACACAGTTTACAACACACACACTCTTATAAACACACACAGTTTACAACAAACACACTCTTATAAACACACACAGTTTACAACACACACACTCTTATAAACACACACAGTTTACAACACACACACTCTTATAAACACACACAGTTTACAACACACACACTCTTATAAACACACACAGTTTACAACACACACACTCTTATAAACACACACAGTTTACAACACACACACTCTTATAAACACACACAGTTTACAACACACACACTCTTATAAACACACACAGTTTACAACACACACACTCTTATAAACACACACAGTTTACAACACACACACTCTTATAAACACACACAGTTTACAACACACACACTCTTATAAACACACACAGTTTACAACACACACACTCTTATAAACACACACAGTTTACAACACACACACTCTTATAAACACACACAGTTTACAACACACACACTCTTATAAACACACACAGTTTACAACACACACACTCTTATAAACACACACAGTTTACAACACACAGACTCTTATAAACACACACAGTTTACAACACACACACTCTTATAAACACACACAGTTTACAACACACACACTCTTATAAACACACACAGTTTACAACACACAGAGGATAAACACAGAAGTAATTTGTAAGTTCAATTCGTTTTACTGGATATTAGCTGATCAGTATCACTCTTCCTGTGATTAGTGTGTATGTTTTAATTATTGAGATGGAATCTCAGTGCTCTTAACGGTGTGCTGATGTGGGTCAGGTCCTCTCTCTCCTTATTGAATATAGGACCTGGAGGAGTGGACACCTGATTCACTGCAGGCCAGAGACACATACAGAAAGACACACAGACAGAGAGAGACACACAGAGCGAGAGAGACAGAGACCAAGACAGACAGAGACCAAGACAGACAGAGACCAAGACAGACAGAGCACGAGACAGACAGAGCACGAGACAGACAGAGCACGAGACAGACAGAGCGCGAAACAGACAGTCAGACTGAGAGAGACAGTCAGACCGAGAGAGACAGTCAGACCGAGAGAGACAGTCAGACCGAGAGAGACAGTCAGACTCAGAGAGACAGTCAGGCTCAGAGAGACAGTCAGGCTCGGAGAGACAGTCAGGCTCAGAGAGACAGTCAGGCTCAGAGAGACAGTCAGGCTGAGAGAGACAGTCAGATTCAGAGACAGTCAGGCTGAGAGAGACAGTCAGATTCAGAGACAGTCAGACTGAGAGAGACAGTCAGACTGAGAGAGACAGTCAGACTGAGAGAGACAGTCAGGCTCAGAGAGACAGTCAGGCTCGGAGAGACAGTCAGGCTCGGAGAGACAGTCAGGCTGAGAGAGACAGTCAGATTCAGAGACAGTCAGGCTGAGAGAGACAGTCAGATTCAGAGACAGTCAGACTGAGAGAGACAGTCAGACTGAGAGAGACAGTCAGACTGAGAGAGACAGTCAGACTGAGAGAGACAGACTGAGAGAGACAGTCACACTGAGAGACAGTCAGACTGAGAGACAGTCAGACTCAGAGAGACAGTCAGACTGAGAGACAGTCAGACTCAGAGACACAGTCAGACTCAGAGAGACAGTCAGACAGAGAGACAGTCCGACCGAGAGAGACAGTCTGACCGAGAGAGACAGTCTGACCGAGAGAGACAGTCAGACAGTCAGACTGAGAGAGGCAGTCAGACTGAGAGGCAGTCAGACTGAGAGAGACAGTCAGACTGAGAGAGACAGTCAGACTGAGAGAGACAGTAAGACTTAGAGAGACAGTCCGACCGAGAGAGACAGTCCGACCGAGAGAGACAGTCAGACCGAGAGAGACAGTCAGGCTCGGAGAGACAGTCAGGCTGAGAAAGACAGTCAGGCTGAGAGAGACAGTCAGGCTGAGAGAGACAGTCAGGCTGAGAGAGACAGTCAGACTGAGAGAGACAGACTGAGAGACAGTCAGACTGAGAGACAGTCAGACTCAGAGAGACAGTCAGACTGAGAGAGAAAGTCGGACCGAGAGAAACAGTCCGACCGAGAGAGACAGTCCGACCGAGAGAGACAGTCCGACCGAGAGAGACAGTCCGACCGAGAGAGACAGTCAGACTGAGAGACAGTCAGATTTAGAGAGACAGTCAGACTGAGAGACAGTCAGACTGAGAGACGATGTATAATGGAATAATCTCCACTCCTGCTACTAACTCTAAAATACAGTTCACTAGTTTCCAATTCAAGTCAATTTTTGTATGTTTGCTCCCCTGTGTGTGTGTGTGTGTGTGTGTGTGTGTGTGTGTGTGTGTGTGTGTGTGTGTGTGTGTGTGTGTGTGTGTGTGTGTGTGTGTGTGTGTGTGTGTGTGTGTGTGTGTGTGTGTGTGTGTGTGTGTGTGTGTGCGTACAGATGCAAAGTGTGATGTACGAGCTGATGTCGGAGCTGAACGATCGCAGTGAGGACCTGGAGTGGCAGATGCTGTCTCTATCCGACTTTAAAACAGTTACAGATTTTAATGGCTGTGATAGGAGAAAACTGAGGATGGATCAACAACATTGTAGTTACTCCAAAATACTAACCTAAATGACAGTGAGGAAGTCTGTACAGATTTTTTGTAATATTCCAAAACATGCATCCTGTTTGCAATAAGGCACTAAAGTAAAACTGCAAAAAATGTGGTAAAGAAATTAACTTTATGTCCTGAATACAAAGTGTTATGTTTGGGGCAAATCCAACACAACGTGTCACCACTCTTCACATTTTCAAGTATGGTGGTGGCTGCATCATGTTATGGGTATGCTTGTCATTGGCAAGGACTATGGAGTCTTTTATGATACTGTCACGCCCTGACCATAGAGAGCCTTTTATTCTCTATGTTGGTTAGGTCGGGGTGTGACTAGGGTGGGTTATCTAGGTTGTTGTATGTCTATTTTGGCCTGGTATCAGAGGCAGCTGTTTATCGTTGTCTCTGATTGGGGATCATATTTAGGCAGCCATTTGCCCACTGTGTTTTGTGGGATCTTGTTTTGAGTTAGTGCATGTAGCACCTCTTATGTTAGGCTGAGAGAGACAGTCAGGCTGAGAGAGACAGTCAGACTGAGAGAGACAGACTGAGAGACAGTCACACTGAGAGACAGTCAGACTGAGAGACAGTCAGACTCAGAGAGACAGTCAGACTGAGAGAGACAGTCGGACCGAGAGAAACAGTCCGACCGAGAGAGACAGTCCGACCGAGAGAGACAGTCCGACCGAGAGAGACAGTCCGACCGAGAGAGACAGTCAGACTGAGAGAGACAGTCAGACTGAGAGACAGTCAGATTTAGAGAGACAGTCAGATTTAGAGAGACAGTCAGACTGAGAGACAGTCAGACTGAGAGACGGTGTATAATGGAATAATCTCCACTCCTGCTACTAACTCTAAAATGCAGTTCACTAGTTTCCAATTCAAGTCAATTTTTGTATGTTTGCTCCCCTGTGTGTGTGTGTGTGTGTGTGTGTGTGTGTGTGTGTGTGTGTGTGTGTGTGTGTGTGTGTGTGTGTGTGTGTGTGTGTGTGTGTGTGTGTGTGTGTGTGTGTGTGTGTGTGTGTGTGTGTGTGTGTGTGTGCGTACAGATGCAAAGTGTGATGTACGAGCTGATGTCGGAGCTGAACGATCGCAGTGAGGACCTGGAGTGGCAGATGCTGTCTCTATCCGACTTTAAAACAGTTACAGATTTTAATGGCTGTGATAGGAGAAAACTGAGGATGGATCAACAACATTGTAGTTACTCCAAAATACTAACCTAAATGACAGTGAGGAAGTCTGTACAGATTTTTTGTAATATTCCAAAACATGCAACCTGTTTGCAATAAGGCACTAAAGTAAAACTGCAAAAAATGTGGTAAAGAAATTAACTTTATGTCCTGAATACAAAGTGTTATGTTTGGGGCAAATCCAACACAACATGTCACCACTCTTCACATTTTCAAGTATGGTGGTGGCTGCATCATGTTATGGGTATGCTTGTCATTGGCAAGGACTATGGAGTCTTTTATGATACTGTCACGCCCTGACCATAGAGAGCCTTTTATTCTCTATGTTGGTTAGGTCGGGGTGTGACTAGGGTGGGTTATCTAGGTTGTTGTATGTCTATTTTGGCCTGGTATCAGAGGCAGCTGTTTATCGTTGTCTCTGATTGGGGATCATATTTAGGCAGCCATTTGCCCACTGTGTTTTGTGGGATCTTGTTTTGAGTTAGTGCATGTAGCACCTCTTATGTTAGGCTGAGAGAGACAGTCAGGCTGAGAGAGACAGTCAGACTGAGAGAGACAGACTGAGAGACAGTCACACTGAGAGACAGTCAGACTGAGAGACAGTCAGACTCAGAGAGACAGTCAGACTGAGAGAGACAGTCGGACCGAGAGAAACAGTCCGACCGAGAGAGACAGTCCGACCGAGAGAGACAGTCCGACCGAGAGAGACAGTCCGACCGAGAGAGACAGTCAGACTGAGAGAGACAGTCAGACTGAGAGACAGTCAGATTTAGAGAGACAGTCAGACTGAGAGACAGTCAGACTGAGAGACGGTGTATAATGGAATAATCTCCACTCCTGCTACTAACTCTAAAATGCAGTTCACTAGTTTCCAATTCAAGTCAATTTTTGTATGTTTGCTCCCCTGTGTGTGTGTGTGTGTGTGTGTGTGTGTGTGTGTGTGTGTGTGTGTGTGTGTGTGTGTGTGTGTGTGTGTGTGTGTGCGTACAGATGCAAAGTGTGATGTACGAGCTGATGTCGGAGCTGAACGATCGCAGTGAGGACCTGGAGTGGCAGATGCTGTCTCTATCCGACTTTAAAACAGTTACAGATTTTAATGGCTGTGATAGGAGAAAACTGAGGATGGATCAACAACATTGTAGTTACTCCAAAATACTAACCTAAATGACAGTGAGGAAGTCTGTACAGATTTTTTTTAATATTCCAAAACATGCGTCCTGTTTGCAATAAGGCACTAAAGTAAAACTGCAAAAAATGTGGTAAAGAAATTAACTTTATGTCCTGAATACAAAGCGTTATGTTTTGGGCAAATCCAACACAACACATCACTACTCTTCATATTTTCAAGTATGGTGGTGGCTGCATCATGTTATGGGTATGCTTGTCATTGGCAAGGACTATGGAGTCTTTTATGATACTGTCACGCCCTGACCATAGAGAGCCTTTTATTCTCTATGTTGGTTAGGTCGGGGTGTGACTAGGGTGGGTTATCTAGGTTGTTGTATGTCTATTTTGGCCTGGTATCAGAGGCAGCTGTTTATCGTTGTCTCTGATTGGGGATCATATTTAGGCAGCCATTTGCCCACTGTGTTTTGTGGGATCTTGTTTTGAGTTAGTGCATGTAGCACCTCTTATGTTACGGTTCGTTGTTTGTTTCCTTTTGTTTTTGTAAGTTTCACTAAAATATAGAGGTGGAACTCAGAGCATGCTGCGCCTTGGTCCGTTTATTCATTAGACGATCGTGACAGATACAAATTAATGGAATAGAGCTAAGCACAGGCAAAATTGTAGAGGAACACCTGGTTCTGTCAGCTTTCCAACAGACACTGGGAGACAGTCAGCAAGACAATTACCTTAAACAAGGTCACTGGAGTTGCTTGAATGTTCCTGAGAGGCCTAGTTACAGTTTTGACTTAAATTGACTTGAAAATGGCTGTCTAGCAATGGTCAACAACCAACTTGACGGAGCTTCAAGAATTTTTTTAATAATAATGTTATACAATCCAGATGTGCAAAGCTCTTAGAGACTTACCCAGAAAGACTCACAGCTGCCAAAGGTCATTCTAACATGTATTGATTCAGGAAGTTGAATACTTTAAGTCGTTTTTTATTTTTCGTATTTTTTGTTTTACAAATATTATAATTTTTTCTTCCACCTTGACATTACAGAATATTTTGTGTAGATCGTTGACAAAAAAATGACAATTCAATAATTGTAATCCCACTTTGTAACACAAAATAATGTGGAAAAATTAAAACGGTGTGAATACTAAAGCTCTATTCATACAGTATACCAGGTTTGTCTCTGCCTGTTATCTCTATTCATACAGTATACCAGGTTTCTCTCTGCCTGTCATCTCTATTCATACATTATACCAGGTTTCTCTCTGCCTGTCATCTCTATTCATACAGTATACCAGGTTTCTCTCTGCCTGTCATCTCTATTCATACAGTATACCAGGTTTCTCTCTGCCTGTCATCTCTATTCATACAGTATACCAGGTTTCTCTCTGCCTGTCATCTCTATTCATACAGTATACCAGGTTTCTCTCTGCCTGTCATCTCTATTCATACAGTATACCAGGTTTCTCTCTGGGAACTCCCCAGGTCCTCTGAACCAGGATCCCTCAGTAGAGCGGAGCAGAGTGAGAGTAGACTGCAGCGCCCCGGGTTCTCTCTCCCTCTCCCTCCTCCCCTCCTACTCCTCCTCTCCTCCTTCCATCCCTCCATCCTCACTGTCCCACCCGTGCCCTGAGCCCCACTATCCTGCCAGCCTGGTGAGTGTTTCTCTATCGCTCATTGTCTCTCTACCTCCCCTTTTCCTCACCTCTCTTTTTCTCTCTCTCTCTCGCTCTCTCTCTCTCTCTCTCTCTCTCTCTCTCTCTCTCTCTCTCTCTCTCACTTTTTCATATTTCCTTTAGTTTTTTTTCTTTCTATGCCCTCATTAACCTCTCCTCGTTTATCTCTGTTTCCCTCTATCACACACAGACACATGCATCGCTCCCTCTCTCCCTTCCTCCCTCCTCCCTCCTTCTCACTCCAATTACTTGCAATGTGCCTGAGAAAAGTGATGGTGGTCTCCATAGCAACTCCTGTATCTGTCTTCACAACAACGTTTGTGTGAAAGGGGGATTTTTCACCAAGGAAAAGGACAGAGGAGCATATGCACACACACACACACACACACACACACACACACAGAGAAAACCTGTTGACTGCAATCAGGGCCTCCTTCACACAAATTGCCTGTGAAAATTGTAGATGAGAATGTGTGACTGATTCTGATTGAAATAGAACTAGAGTACGATATCCTTTCTGTTTATCCTTGTGGTTTAAGAGGCTGCTTGTAGAGGCAAAGCTCCTTTTTGTTGAAAACTAAAAGAGACTGGCAGCCACTCAGGCTAGTAGCCATATTGCGGTATTGTTCTCAGTGTACAGTGCCCTCTCTCCACTGAGCAAACTAATAAACACACTTCTACTGCAATGTCTCTACTTCCTGTTGGGATGGGAATGACCAGTCAGCCAGCACATACGCACACACACGCACACAGCACACAGCACTCAGTCCTCTCTTTGCTTATCTTAATGACCCAAACAGATGTTTCACCAAGTAGCTCAGACCAAAACACTCTTCTAGCATATGGTGTGTCTCCCTCTACCACGCTCCGTCTGCCCCTCTCCCACGTGCCGTCTGCCCCTCTCCCACTCTCCATCTGCATCTCTCCCACGCTCCGTCTGCCTCTCTCCCACGTGCCGTCTGCCCCTCTCCCACTCTCCATCTGCATCTCTCCCACTCTCCGTCTGCATCTCTCCCACTCTCCGTCTGCATCTCTCCCACTCTCCGTCTGCCTCTCTCCCACTCTCCGTCTGCCTCTCTCCCACTCTCCGTCTGCCTCTCTCCCACTCTCCGTCTGCCTCTCTCCCACTCCGTCTGCATCTCTCCCACTCTCCGTCTGCCTCTCTCCCACTCTCCGTCTGCCTCTCTCCCACTCTCCGTCTGCCTCTCTCCCACTCTCCGTCTGCCTCTCTCCCACTCTCCATCTGCCTCTCTCCCACTCTCCGTCTGCCTCTCTCCCACTCTCCGTCTGCCTCTCTGCCTCTCTCCCACTCTCCGTCTGCCTCTCTCCCACTCCGTCTGCATCTCTCCCACTCTCCGTCTGCCTCTCTCCCACTCTCCGTCTGCCTCTCTCCCACTCTCCGTCTGCCTCTCTCCCACTCTCCGTCTGCCTCTCTCCCACTCCGTCTGCATCTCTCCCACTCTCCGTCTGCCTCTCTCCCACTCTCCGTCTGCCTCTCTCCCACTCTCCGTCTGCCTCTCTCCCACTCTCCGTCTGCCTCTCTCCCACTCTCCATCTGCCTCTCTCCCACTCTCCGTCTGCCTCTCTCCCACTCTCCGTCTGCCTCTCTCCCACTCCGTCTGCATCTCTCCCACTCTCCGTCTGCCTCTCTGCCTCTCTCCCACTCTCCGTCTGCATCTCTCCCACTCTCCGTCTGCATCTCTCCCACTCTCCGTCTGCCTCTCTCCCACTCTCCGTCTGCCTCTCTCCCACTCTCCGTCTGCCTCTCTCCCACTCTCCGTCTGCCTCTCTCCCACTCTCCGTCTGCCTCTCTCCCACTCTCCGTCTGCCTCTCTCCCACTGTCATGTTTTGTCTTTGATCATCATGTCTTGTCCCTGTGCTTCCCTCTGCTGGTCTTATTAGGTTCTTTCCCTCTTTCTATCCCTCTCTCTCCTCCCCCCTCTCTCCCTCTCCCGCTCTCTCTCTCTATCGTTCCGTTCCTGCTCCCAGCTGTTTCTCATTCTCCTAACGACCTCATTTACTCTTTCACACCTGTCCCCTATTTTGCCCTCTGATTAGAGTCCCTATTTCTCCCTCTGTTTTCCGCTTCTGTCCTTGTCGGATTCTTGTTTGATGTTTGCTGTTCTGTGTCCTTGTTCCGCCCTGTCGTGTTTTTGCCTTCTTCAGATGCTGCGTGTGAGCAGGTGTCTATGTCAGCTACGGCCTGTGCCTTCCTGAAGCGACCTGCAGTCTGTGGTCGCGTCTCCAGTCGTTCCTCTCTACTGACGAGAGGATTTCAGTTTCCTGTTTTGGATTTACCTTTGATAATATCCAGGAGAATCATTGTTTGTTTAAGACTGGAATAAAGACTCTGTTTCTATTACGTCGCTTTTGGGTCCTCATTCACCAGCATAACAGAAGAATCCGACCAAGAATGGACCCAGCGACTACGGATTCTCGCAACACTGCCGTCGAGATCCAGGGAGCAATGCTCGGCAGACACGAGCAGGAATTGTCTGCTGCTCGTCATGCCGTTGAGACCCTGGCCGCTCATGTCTCCGATCTCTCAGGACAGTTTCAGAGTCTTCGTCTCGTGCCACCAGCTACTTCCTGGTCTTCCGAGTCTCCGGAACCTAGGGTTAATAACCCACCATGTTACTCTGGGCAGCCCACTGAGTGTCGCTCCTTTCTCACCCAGTGTGATATTGTGTTCTCTCTCCAGCCCAACACATACTCAGGAGAGAGAGCTCGGATCGCTTACGTCATATCACTCCTTACTGGTCGGGCTCGGGAGTGGGGCACAGCTATCTGGGAGGCAAGGGCTGAGTGTTCTAACGTTTATCAGAACTTTAAAGAGGAGATGATACGGGTTTTTGATCGTTCAGTTTTTGGGAAGGAGGCTTCCAGGGCCCTGGCTTCCCTATGTCAAGGTGATCGATCCATAACGGATTACTCTATAGAGTTTCGCACTCTTGCTGCATCCAGTGACTGGAACGAGCCGGCGTTGCTCGCTCGTTTTCTGGAGGGACTCCACGCTGAGGTTAAGGATGAGATTCTCTCCCGGGAGGTTCCTTCCAGCGTGGACTCTTTGATTGCACTCGCCATCCGCATAGAACGACGGGTAGATCTTCGTCACCGAGCTCGTGGAAGAGAGCTCGCGTTAACGGTGTTTCCCCTCTCCGCATCTCAACCATCTCCTCCCATCGGCTCAGAGACTGAGCCCATGCAGCTGGGAGGTATTCGCATCTCGACTAAGGAGAGGGAACGGAGAATCACCAACCACCTTTGCCTCTATTGCGGTTCTGCTGGACATTTTGTCATGTCATGTCCAGTAAAAGCCAGAGCTCATCAGTAAGCGGAGGGCTACTGGTGAGCGCTACTACTCAGGTCTCTCCATCAAGATCCTGTACTACCTTGTCGGTCCATCTACGCTGGACCGGTTCGGCTGCTTCCTGCAGTGCCTTGATAGACTCTGGGGCTGAGGGTTGTTTTATGGACGAAGCATGGGCTCGGAAACATGACATTCCTCTCAGACAGTTAGGGAAGCCCACGCCCATGTTCGCCTTAGATGGTAGTCCTCTCCCCAGTATCAGATGTGAGACACTACCTTTAACCCTCACAGTATCTGGTAACCACAGTGAGACCATTTCCTTTTTGATTTTTCGTTCACCTTTTACACCTGTTGTTTTGGGTCATCCCTGGCTAGTATGTCATAATCCTTCTATTAATTGGTCTAGTAATTCTATCCTATCCTGGAACGTTTCTTGTCATGTGAAGTGTTTAATGTCTGCTATCCCTCCTGTTTCTTCTGTCCCCTCTACTCAGGAGGAACCTGGTGATTTGACAGGAGTGCCGGAGGAATATCATGATCTACGCACGGTCTTCAGTCGGTCCAGAGCCAACTCTCTTCCTCCTCACCGGTCGTATGATTGTTGTATTGATCTCCTTCCGGGGACCACTCCCCCTCGGGGTAGACTATACTCTCTGTCGGCTCCCGAACGTAAGGCTCTCGAGGATTATCTGTCTGTTTCTCTCGACGCCGGTACCGTGGTGCCTTCTTCCTCTCCCGCCGGAGCGGGGTTTTTCTTTGTTAAGAAGAAGGACGGTACTCTGCGCCCCTGCGTGGATTATCGAGGGCTGAATGACATAACGGTTAAGAATCGTTATCCGCTTCCCCTTATGTCGTCAGCCTTCGAGATTCTGCAGGGAGCCAGGTTCTTTACTAAGTTGGACCTTCGTAACGCTTACCATCTCGTACGCATCAGAGAGGGGGACGAGTGGAAAACGGCGTTTAACACTCCGTTAGGGCATTTTGAATACCGGGTTCTGCCGTTCGGTCTCGCTAATGCTCCAGCTGTCTTTCAGGCATTAGTTAATGATGTACTGAGAGACATGCTGAACATCTTTGTTTTCGTTTACCTTGACGATATCCTGATTTTTTCACCGTCACTCGAGATTCATGTTCAGCACGTTCGACGTGTACTCCAGCGCCTTTTAGAGAATTGTCTCTACGTGAAGGCTGAGAAGTGCGCCTTTCATGTCTCCTCTGTCACATTTCTCGGTTCTGTTATTTCCGCTGAAGGCATTCAGATGGATCCCGCTAAAGTCCAGGCTGTCAGCGATTGGCCCGTTCCTAAGTCACGTGTCGAGTTACAGCGCTTTCTCGGTTTCGCTAATTTCTATCGGCGTTTCATTCGTAATTTCGGTCAAGTGGCTGCCCCTCTCACAGCTCTGACTTCTGTCAAGACTTGCTTTAAGTGGTCCGGTTCCGCCCAGGGAGCTTTTGATCTCCTCAAGAAGCGTTTTACATCCGCCCCTATCCTTGTTACTCCTGACGTCACTAAACAATTCATTGTCGAGGTTGACGCTTCAGAGGTGGGCGTGGGAGCCATTCTGTCCCAGCGCTTCCAGTCTGACGATAAGGTCCATCCTTGCGCTTACTTTTCTCATCGCCTGTCGCCATCGGAACGCAACTATGATGTGGGTAACCGCGAACTGCTCGCCATCCGCTTAGCCATAGGCGAATGGCGACAGTGGTTGGAGGGGGCGACCGTCCCTTTTGTCGTTTGGACTGACCATAAGAACCTTGAGTACATCCGTTCTGCCAAACGACTTAATGCACGTCAAGCTCGTTGGGCGTTGTTTTTCGCTCGTTTCGAGTTCGTGATTTCCTATCGCCCGGGAAATAAGAACACCAAGCCTGATGCCTTATCCCGTCTCTTTAGTTCTTCTGTGGCTTCTACCGACCCCGAGGGGATTCTCCCTGAAGGGCGTGTTGTCGGGTTGACTGTCTGGGGAATTGAGAGACAGGTAAAGCAAGCACTCACTCACACTGCGTCGCCACGCGCTTGTCCTAGTAACCTTCTGTTCGTTCCTGTCTCTACTCGTCTGGCTGTTCTTCAGTGGGCTCATTCTGCCAAGTTAGCTGGCCACCCCGGCGTTCGGGGTACGCTTGCTTCTATTCGCCAGCGGTTTTGGTGGCCTACTCAGGAGCGGGACACGCGCCGTTTCGTGGCTGCTTGTTCGGACTGCGCGCAGACTAAGTCAGGTAACTCTCCTCCTGCCGGTCGTCTCAGACCGCTTCCCATTCCTTCTCGACCATGGTCTCACATCGCCTTAGACTTTATTACCGGTCTGCCTTCGTCTGCGGGAAGACTGTGATTCTTACGGTTATCGATAGGTTCTCTAAGGCGGCACATTTCATTCCCCTCGCTAAGCTTCCTTCCGCTAAGGAGACGGCACAAATCATCATTGAGAATGTGTTCAGAATTCATGGTCTCCCGTTAGACGCCGTTTCAGACAGAGGCCCGCAATTCACGTCACAGTTTTGGAGGGAGTTCTGTCGTTTGATTGGTGCTTCCGTCAGTCTCTCTTCCGGGTTTCATCCCCAGTCTAACGGTCAAGCAGAAAGGGCCAATCAGTCGATTGGTCGCATATTACGCAGCCTTTCGTTTCGAAACCCTGCGTCTTGGGCAGAACAGCTCCCCTGGGCTGAGTACGCTCACAACTCGCTTCCTTCGTCTGCTACCGGGCTATCTCCGTTTCAGAGTAGTCTTGGGTACCAGCCTCCTCTGTTCTCGTCCCAGCTCGCCGAGTCCAGCGTTCCCTCCGCTCAGGCTTTTGTCCAACGTTGTGAGCGCACCTGGAGGAGGGTCAGGTCTGCACTTTGCCGTTACAGGGCGCAGACTGTGAGAGCCGCCAATAAACGTAGGATTAAGAGTCCTAGGTATTGTCGCGGTCAGAGAGTGTGGCTTTCCACTCGTAACCTTCCCCTTACGACAGCTTCTCGCAAGTTGGCTCCGCGGTTCATTGGTCCGTTCCGTGTCTCTCAGGTCGTCAATCCTGTCGCTGTGCGACTGCTTCTTCCGCGACATCTTCGTCGCGTCCACCCTGTCTTCCATGTCTCTTGTGTCAAGCCTTTTCTTCGCGCCCCCGTTCGTCTTCCCCTCCCCCCCCCCCGTCCTTGTCGAGGGCGCACCTATTTACAAGGTACGGAAGATCATGGACATGCGTTCTCGGGGACGTGGTCACCAGTACTTAGTGGATTGGGAGGGTTACGGTCCTGAGGAGAGGAGTTGGGTTCCATCTCAGGACGTGCTGGACCGTTCGTTGATTGATGATTTCCTTCGTTGCCGCCAGGGTTCCTCCTCAAGTGCGCCAGGAGGCGCTCGGTGAGTGGGGGGGTACTGTCATGTTTTGTCTTTGATCATCATGTCTTGTCCCTGTGCTTCCCTCTGCTGGTCT
>NW_024060606.1:0-22869 GCF_016432855.1 Salvelinus namaycush | reverse complement strand
TCCTCCTTCTTTAGTATCATGGCGCCTAATCCTTCTTCTCCTTCTTTAGTATCATGGAGCCTAATCCTTCTTCTCCTTCTTTAGTATCATGGAGCCTAATCCTTCTTCTCCTTCTTTAGTATCATGGCGCCTAATCCTTCTTCTCCTTCTTTAGTATCATGGAGCCTAATCCTTCTTCTCCTTCTTTAGTATCATGGCGCCTAATCCTTCTTCTCCTTCTTTAGTATCATGGAGCCTAATCCTTCTTCTCCTTCTTTAGTATCATGGCGCCTAATCCTTCTTCTCCTTCTTTAGTATCATGGCGCCTAATCCTTCTTCTCCTTCTTTAGTATCATGGCGCCTAATCCTTCTTCTCCTTCTTTAGTATCATGGAGCCTAATCCTTCTTCTCCTTCTTTAGTATCATGGCGCCTAATCCTTCTTCTCCTTCTTTAGTATCATGGAGCCTAATCCTTCTTCTCCTTCTTTAGTATCATGGCGCCTAATCCTTCTTCTCCTTCTTTAGTATCATGGCGCCTAATCCTTCTTCTCCTTCTTTAGTATCATGGCGCCTAATCCTTCTTCTCCTTCTTTAGTATCATGGCGCCTAATCCTTTCTCCTTCTTTAGTATCATGGCAGCCTAATCCTTCTTCTCCTTCTTTAGTATCATGGCGCCTAATCCTTCTTCTCCTTCTTTAGTATCATGGAGCCTAATCCTTCTTCTCCTTCTTTAGTATCATGGCGCCTAATCCTTCTTCTCCTTCTTTAGTATCATGGAGCCTAATCCTTCTTCTCCTTCTTTAGTATCATGGAGCCTAATCCTTCTTCTCCTTTCTTTAGTATCATGGCGCCTAATCCTTCTTGTCCTTCTTTAGTATCATGGCGCCTAATCCTTCTCCTTCTTTAGTATCATGGAGCCTAATCCTTCTTCTCCTTCTTTAGTATCATGGCGCCTAATCCTTCTTCTCCTTCTTTAGTATCATGGCGCCTAATCCTTCTTCTCCTTCTTTAGTATCATGGAGCCTAATCCTTCTTCTCCTTCTTTAGTATCATGGCGCCTAATCCTTCTTCTCCTTCTTTAGTATCATGGCGCCTAATCCTTCTTCTCCTTCTTTAGTATCATGGCGCCTAATCCTTCTTCTCCTTCTTTAGTATCATGGAGCCTAATCCTTCTTCTCCTTCTTTAGTATCATGGCGCCTAATCCTTCTTCTCCTTCTTTAGTATCATGGAGCCTAATCCTTCTTCTCCTTCTTTAGTATCATGGAGCCTAATCCTTCTCCTTCTTTAGTATCATGGCGCCTAATCCTTCTTGTCCTTCTTTAGTATCATGTCACCTAATCCTTCTTCTCCTTCTTTGGTATCATGGCGTTAGGACATTTGTTTGTGCATGCTGACAGCTGCTGTGCAGGAGTGTGTGATCGGTCAGGTTGCATTTTGTGAATAAAAAATAAAAAGGAAGGGGGAAAGGACAAAAAATAGCCACTATTACATCTACATCTATATACCACTATTATATACCACCAACTAACATCTATATACCACTATTACACACCACCATCTATATACCACTATTACACACCACCATCTATATACCACTATTACACACCACCATCTATATACCACTATTACACACCACCATCTATATACCACTATTACACACCACCATCTATATACCACTATTACACACCACCATCTATATACCACTATTACACACCACCATCTATATACCACTATTACATACCACCAACTAACATCTATATACCACTATTACACACCACCATCTATATACCACTATTACACACCACCATCTATATACCACTATTACATACCACCAACTATATACCACTATTACATACCACCATCTATATACCACTATTACACACCACCATCTATATACCACTATTATATACCACCATCTATATACCACTATTACACACCACCAACTATATACCACTATTACATACCACCATCTATATACCACTATTATATACCACCATCTATATACCACTATTACATACCACCATCTATATACCACTATTACACACCACCATCTATATACCACTATTACACACCACCATCTATATACCACTATTACATACCACCATCTATATACCACTATTACATACCACCATCTATATACCACTATTACATACCACCATCTATATACCACTATTACACACCACCATCTATATACCACTATTACATACCACCACCTAACATCTATATACCACTATTACACACCACCACCTAACATCTATATACCACTATTACATACCACCATCTATATACCACTATTACATACCACCATCTATATACCACTATTACATACCACCATCTATATACCACTATTACACACCACCATCTATATACCACTATTACACACCACCATCTATATACCACTATTACACACCACCACCTAACATCTATATACCACTATTACATACCACCATCTATATACCACTATTACATACCACCATCTATATACCACTATTACATACCACCATCTATATACCACTATTACACACCACCATCTATATACCACTATTACACACCACCACCTAACATCTATATACCACTATTACATACCACCATCTATATACCACTATTACATACCACCATCTATATACCACTATTACATACCACCATCTATATACCACTATTACATACCACCATCTATATACCACTATTACACACCACCATCTATATACCACTATTACACACCACCACCTAACATCTATATACCACTATTACATACCACCATCTATATACCACTATTACATACCACCATCTATATACCACTATTACATACCACCATCTATATACCACTATTACACACCACCACCTAACATCTATATACCACTATTACATACCACCATCTATATACCACTATTACATACCACCATCTATATACCACTATTACACACCACCATCTATATACCACTATTACACACCACCACCTAACATCTATATACCACTATTACACACCACCATCTATATACCACTATTACACACCACCATCTATATACCACTATTACATACCACCATCTATGTACCACTATTACACACCACCATCTATATACCACTATTATATACCACCATATATATACCACTATTACATACCACCATCTATATACCACTATTATATACCACCATCTATATACCACTATTACACACCACCATCTATATACCACTATTACACACCACCATCTATATACCACTATTATATACCACCATCTATATACCACTATTACATACCACAATCTATATACCACTATTACATACCACCATCTATATACCACTATTACACACCACCATCTATATACCACTATTATATACCACCATCTATATACCACTATTACACACCACCAACTATATACCACTATTACATACCACCATCTATATACCACTATTACACACCACCATCTATATACCACTATTACACACCACCATCTATATACCACTATTACACACCACCATCTATATACCACTATTACACACCACCATCTATATACCACTATTATATACCACCATCTATATACCACTATTACATACCACCATCTATATACCACTATTACACACCACCATCTATATACCACTATTACACACCACCATCTATATACCACTATTACACACCACCATCTATATACCACTATTACACACCACCAACTAACATCTATATACCACTATTACACACCACCATCTATATACCACTATTACACACCACCATCTATATACCACTATTACACACCACCATCTATATACCACTATTATATACCACCATCTATATACCACTATTACATACCACCATCTATATACCACTATTACACACCACCATCTATATACCACTATTATATACCACCAACTATATACCACTATTACATACCACCAACTATATACCACTATTACACACCACCATCTATATACCACTATTATATACCACCATCTATATACCACTATTACATACCACCATCTATATACCACTATTACACACCACCATCTATATACCACTATTATATACCACCATCTATATACCACTATTACACACCACCATCTATATACCACTATTACACACCACCATATATATACCACTATTACACACCACCATCTATATACCACTATTACACACCACCATCTATATACCACTATTATATACCACCAACTAACATCTATATACCACTATTACACACCACCATCTATATACCACTATTACACACCACCATCTATATACCACTATTACACACCACCATCTATATACCACTATTATATACCACCATCTATATACCACTATTACACACCACCATCTATATACCACTATTACACACCACCATCTATATACCACTATTACATACCACCATCTATATACCACTATTACACACCACCATATATATACCACTATTACACACCACCATCTATATACCACTATTACATACCACCATCTATATACCACTATTACATACCACCATCTATATACCACTATTACATACCACCATCTATGTACCACTATTACACACCACCAACTATATACCACTATTACATACCACCATCTATATACCACTATTACACACCACCAACTAACATCTATATACCACTATTACACACCACCATCTATATACCACTATTACATACCACCAACTAACATCTATATACCACTATTACACACCACCATCTATATACCACTATTACACACCACCATCTATATACCACTATTACATACCACCATCTATATACCACTATTACACACCACCATCTATATACCACTATTACATACCACCATCTATATACCACTATTACACACCACCATCTATATACCACTATTACACACCACCATCTATATACCACTATTACATACCACCATCTATATACCACTATTACATACCACCAACTAACATCTATATACCACTATTACACACCACCATCTATATACCACTATTACACACCACCAACTGACATCTATATACCACTATTACACACCACCATCTATATACCACTATTACACACCACCATCTATATACCACTTTTACATACCACCATCTATATACCACTATTACATACCACCAACTAACACCTATATACCACTATTACATACCACCATCTATATACCACTATTACACACCACCATCTATATACCACTATTACACACCACCATCTATATACCACTATTACATACCACCATCTATATACCACTATTACATACCACCAACTAACATCTATATACCACTATTACATACCACCATCTATATACCACTATTACACACCACCAACTAACATCTATATACCACTATTACACACCACCATCTATATACCACTTTTACACACCACCATCTATATACCACTATTACACACCACCAACTATATACCACTATTACACACCACCATCTATATACCACTATTACATACCACCATCTATATACCACTATTACACACCACCAACTATATACCACTATTACACACCACCATCTATATACCACTATTACATACCACCAACTATATACCACTATTACATACCACCATCTATATACCACTATTACATACCACCATCTATATACCACTATTACATACCACCATCTATATACCACTATTACATACCACCATCTATATACCACTATTACATACCACCATCTATATACCACTATTACACACCACCATCTATATACCACTATTACATACCACCATCTATATACCACTATTACACACCACCATCTATATACCACTATTACATACCACCAACTAACATCTATATACCACTATTACACACCACCATCTATATACCACTATTACACACCACCAACTAACATCTATATACCACTATTACATACCACCATCTATATACCACTATTACACACCACCATCTATATACCACTATTACATACCACCATCTATATACCACTATTACACACCACCATCTATATACCACTATTACATACCACCAACTATATACCACTATTACATACCACCATCTATATACCACTATTACACACCACCATCTATATACCACTATTACATACCACCAACTAACATCTATATACCACTATTACATACCACCATCTATATACCACTATTACACACCACCATCTATATACCACTATTACACACCACCACCTATATACCACTATTACACACCACCATCTATATACCACTATTACATACCACCAACTAACATCTATATACCACTATTACACACCACCATCTATATACCACTATTACATACCACCATCTATATACCACTATTACATACCACCATCTATATACCACTATTACATACCACCATCTATATACCACTATTACACACCACCATCTATATACCACTATTACACACCACCATCTATATACCACTATTACACACCACCATCTATATACCACTATTACACACCACCATCTATATACCACTATTACACACCACCAACTAACATCTATATACCACTATTACACACCACCATCTATATACCACTATTACACACCACCATCTATATACCACTATTACACACCACCATCTATATACCACTATTACACACCACCATCTATATACCACTATTATATACCACCATCTATATACCACTATTACATACCACCATCTATATACCACTATTACACACCACCATCTATATACCACTATTACACACCACCATCTATATACCACTATTACATACCACCATCTATATACCACTATTACACACCACCATCTATATACCACTATTACATACCACCATCTATATACCACTATTACATACCACCATCTATATACCACTATTACACACCAACATCTATATACCACTATTACACACCACCATCTATATACCACTATTACATACCACCATCTATATACCACTATTACACACCACCATCTATATACCACTATTACATACCACCATCTATATACCACTATTACATACCACCATCTATATACCACTATTACACACCACCATCTATATACCACTATTACATACCACTATCTATATACCACTATTACACACCACCATCTATATACCACTATTACACACCACCATCTATATACCACTATTACACACCACCATCTATATACCACTATTACACACCAACATCTATATACCACTATTACACACCACCATCTATATACCACTATTACATACCACCATCTATATACCACTATTACACACCACCATCTATATACCACTATTACACACTACCATCTATATACCACTATTACACACCACCAACTATATACCACTATTACACACCACCATCTATATACCACTATTACACACCACCAACTATATACCACTATTACACACCACCATCTATATACCACTATTACATACCACCAACTATATACCACTATTACATACCACCATCTATATACCACTATTACACACCACCATCTATATACCACTATTACATACCACCACCTAACATCTATATACCACTATTACACACCACCATCTATATACCACTATTACACACCACCATCTATATACCACTATTACATGAGTTTGAGTTTTGTTATTTTTACAGGGACAGTGCACATGAATCAACGTTTCAGTAAAAGTGCCGGTTTTAGCCAGCCGGGCTAATTTTCAACCGCAGTCCCTGGGCAGGTTATTAAAAACAATTACCACCAACTAACATCTATATACCACTATTACATACCACCAACGTATTGTCAAATATAAAATGATGTTGGGCAATGGTGACATCATTGAGGATCTTTAAGGTTGCGGTGACACATCCATAACCTGAGCGTAAACCAGATTGCATGCCAGAGAGAATACTATAGACATCAAGAAAGCCAGTCACTTGATTATTGACACGTTTTTCCAACACTTTTGATAAACAGGACAAAACAGAAATTGGCCTATAACAGTTAGGATCAGCTTGATCTCCCTCTTTAAATAAAGGACGTCACCTTGGCTGACTTCCAAGCAATGGGAACCTCTCCAGAGAGGAGAGACAGGTTAAAAAGATCAGATACAGGCTTGGTGATGATAGGGGCAGCAACCTTAAAGAAGAAAGGGTCTAAACCATCTGACCAAGATGTTTTTTTGGGGGTCAACTTTAAGGAGCTCCTTTAGCAACTCGGACTCAGTGACCGCCTGCAGGGAGAAATTTTGTAGCAGGGCAGGGGAAAATAAGGGAGGAACATCAGGGATAATCGCATTAGACGGGGTGGGAGATGAGGAAATGTTGGACGAGCAAGGAGGCATGGCTGAGTCAAATAGGAATCCTGACTTAATGAAGTGGTGATTAAAGAGCTCAGAGCTCAGCCATGTGCTCCTTTACAGTAACAAGGAGGAGGGTTTATTCTCCAGGTCTTTAACCGTTTACCAGAACTTCTTGGGGTTATACCCACAGAGAGAGAACTGCTCTCTAACTTTGGCCTTCCGGATAGCCTGAGTGCACTTATTTCTACTTTGCCTGAATGAGAGCCAGTCAGCCTGAGTATGCGTGTGCCGAGCGATTTGCCAAATGGAATTCTTGAGGTGGAGTAACTCTCCCAGATCACGGTCGTACCAGGGACTGAACCTGTTTCTAATTCTCATTTTCTTTATGGGCGTGTATTTGTTATATCACTAAAAATATATAAAGGAAGGTCCAAGCATCTTCGACAGAGGGGATCAAGTTGATTCTAATCCAATTTACAGAGGCCAGGTCATGAAGGAAGGCTTGCTCTTTAAAGATTTTTGCAAGCGTCTATGACAAATCAGGACAGGTCATTTCACTGAGCAGCCATTACGAACACAGGCTGTAAAACACTGATCGCTAAGATCATTACAGAAACACCAGACTGATGCCTATCAGGATTATTTGTGAGGATAACATCAAGGAGAATAGCCTTTTCTGGGTGTTTGGAGTCATATCTTGTGGGATTGGTAATAATCTAAGAAAGATTTATGGAGTCCCATTTCTTTAGGACTTGGTCAGGTGGTTTAAACTTCTTTGGGATCAGTGTCCCTTCCATGGGATGGTTGAGCTAATGTAGGCTAATGCGATTAGCATGAGGTTGTAAGTAACAAGAACATTTCCCACCTTAAATTTTTGTTAATCTAACTGCACTGTCCAATTTTCAGTAGCTATTACAGTGAAAGAATACCATGCTATTGTTTGAGGAGAGTGTACAATTTTGAACATGAAAAGTTATTAATAAACAAATTTGGCACATTTGGGCAGTCTTGATATAACACTTTGAACAGAAATGCAACGGTTCATTGGATCTGTCCAAAACTTTACACATACACTGATGCCATCTACTGGCCAAAATCTAAATTGCACCTGAGCTGGAATAATACATTATGGCCTTTCTCTTGCATTTGAAAGATGATGGTACAAAAAAAATACAAAATAACGGTTGGTTTTTTCTTTGTATTATCTTTTACCAGATCTATTGTGTTATATTCTCCTACATTCCTTTCATATTTCCATAAACTTCAAAGTGTTTCCTTTCAAATGGTACCAATAATATGCATATCGTTGCTCAGGGCCTGAGCTACAGGCAGTTAGATTTGGGTATGTCATTTTAGGCGAAAATTGAAAAAAAAGGGGCTAATCCTTAAGAGGTTTTATGACCCAGTTTAGGTCACCTAGTAGGACAAATTCAGACTGAGTGTAAGGGGCCAGGAAAGAGATTTGGGCATTTAGGGCCAGTGCTGATGGTGCTCGATAACACCTAGCAACAGTCAACAAAGATCTATTTGAAAGTTTAATGAGTAAAACCAGCAAATCCAATTGTTTGGGGACAGACTTGGTGGAGACAACCAAGCACTGAAGGTGTTCCCTGGTAAAGATTATTATTTTTTATTTTTTATTTTTTTATCCGTTATTTTACCAGGTAAGTTGACTGAGAACACGTTCTCATTTGCAGCAACGACCTGGGGAATAGTTACAGGGGAGAGGAGGGGGATGAATGAGCCAATTGTAAACTGGGGATTATTAGGTGACCGTGATGGTTGAGGGCCAGATTGGGAATTTAGCCAGGACACCGGGGTTAACACCCCTACTCTTACGACAAGTGCCATGGGATCTTTAATGACCTCAGAGAGTCAGGACACCCGTTTAACGTCCCATCCGAAAAACGGCACCCTACACAGAGCAGTGTCCCCAATCACTGCCCTGGGGCATTGGGATCTTTGTTTAGACCAGAGGAAAGAGTGCCTCCTACTGGCCCTCCAACACCACTTCCAGCAGCATCTGGTCTCCCATCCAGAGACTGACCAGGACCAACCCTGCTTAGCTTCAGAAGCAAGCCAGCAGTGGTATGCAGGGTGGTATGCTGCTGGCTAAATTGCCACTCCCCCACCTTTGGAAGACCTGTCTTGCCGAAAAAGGTTATAACCAGAAAGGTTAACATCAGTATTCAAAACACTCTTCCTTAACCACGTCTCAGTAATGACCAACACATCTGGATTGGAGCTGTGAACCCACACTTTCAATTGATCCATTTTAGGTAATAAGCTTCTAGTGTTAACGTGCAGAAAACCCAGGCTTTTACGAGAGCAGAAATCAGTGAAGCAGATATCAGAGCACAAGTCAGAATTGGGGCTAGCAACATGCACATTTCCAGATATCATCAGCAGTAATACAAAAAGGGCACAGCAGAGGACAGGGAGAGCCTTGCAGTGTTGATTTATAACATTTGAATGTGCATTCAATGGCAACAAGATCATATTGTACAGCAATTTCATCAGGTAACATGAATACAAAGCCAGCGAGAGGTAGTTAGAATAGGATGGGAGGCCAAGAGTCCTTGTAACCAATAGAGAGTCAGAGTACCGAGTGTGGGAACAAACATAGTCTGTCCCACGGTTGGGTAAACAAGCAAGTTCATAGTCAACAAAGCATGCAGGAGTCATGAGGCAAATAGCATAAAGCACAAGAGAAATGGTAACAACTTGGGGCTAGCCATTGTCAGTTCAGAGTCACATGCCCCAACAGTGTGTGTGTGTTGGAGGAGAGTGAAAGCTCTGGAGAGAGGAGGGAGTGTGGCGGAGGAGAGAGAAAGCTCAGGAGAGAGGAGGGAGTGTGGCGGAGGAGAGAGAAAGCTCAGAAGAGAGGAGGGGGTCTGGCGGAAGAGAGAGAAAGCTCAGAAGAGAGGAGGGGGTGTGGCGGAGGAGAGAGAAAGCTCAGAAGAGAGGAGGGAGTGTGGCGGAAGAGAGAGAAAGCTCAGAAGAGAGGAGGGGGTGTGGCGGAGGAGAGAGAAAGCTCAGAAGAGAGGAGGGAGTGTGGCGGAGGAGAGAGAAAGCTCAGAAGAGAGGAGGGGGTGTGGCGGAGGAGAGAGAAAGCTCAGGAGAGAGGAGGGGGTGTGGCGGAGGAGAGAGAAAGCTCAGAAGAGAGGAGGGGGTGTGGCGGAGGAGAGAGAAAGCTCAGAAGAGAGGAGGGAGTGTGGCGGAGGAGAGAGAAAGCTCCGAAGAGAGGAGGGAGTGTGGTGGAGGAGAGAGAAAGCTCAGAAGAGAGGAGGGGGGTGTGGCGGAGGAGAGAGAAAGCTCAGAAGAGAGGAGGGAGTGTGGCGGAGGAGAGAGAAAGCTCAGGAGAGAGGAGGGAGTGTGGCGGAGGAGAGAGAAAGCTCCGAAGAGAGGAGGGAGTGTGGCGGAGGAGAGAGAAAGCTCCGAAGAGAGGAGGGAGTGTGGCGGAAGAGAGAGAAAGCTCAGAAGAGAGGAGGGAGTGTGGCGGAGGAGATTGAAAGCTCTGGAGAGAGGGGGGAGTGTGGTAGAGGAGATTGAAAGCTCTGGAGAGAGGGGGGAGTGTGCCGGGGGTACCTGCACCAGACAGGGGGAGACAGGCCTGGGCAGATGGTGAACAGATCGCCAGGTGGAGTCCAAGTAGCAGTGTAGCAGGTATCACACCCACTTGGGAGAACATTTTTTCGGGAGGCAGATTCCTTGTAGAAAATCGAAGCTAGCTAGCTAACGTAGCTAGTAAGTCTCTGTCCACCGTCTTGTCCACGTGGAAAAGGAGGTTGTTAGCTAGCTATACCTATACCTTTTCAGTTTCTGCGAATGGTCCTTTGCGATGTCCAACAATGTTGTCGTGAGATGAATCCAGGGGGTACTGTATTTTAGTTACCTCTGCACAGATGGAGGGGTCTTCAAAGGCCTCTGCATTTGGGTGGTGGTGGGGCTGTGAAACTCTCCTACAATTGTTAGGCTCAAGAGTTTACACCTCTCACTTCACACTTGAAACAATGACTGGTAAAATGATCCAAGACCAGCTCAGTTCAAACTTCTGAAGGCTAGGCGTCCGGCTAGCGGGACACCTGTTGACAACATCCGATGAAATTGGAGGGAGCGCAATTTTAAAAAAAGGTCTTAAAGGTGATGGGTCAGGTCTTAAAGGTGATGGGTCAGGTCTTAAAGGTGATGGGTCAGGTCTTAAAGGTGATGGGTCAGGTCTTAAAGGTGATGGGTCAGGTCTTAAGTTAGGTTACGTTTAAAGGTAAACTCAGGAAGATGACATAGATGCACCAATGAAACAGTAGTAGCAAAGACAAAAGGAGAAAGTTAAAAATAACCCAATTGGGTAAATATTGGATAGAACACATGCTGGGTTATTTTGACCAAGCCAGTTGGACCCATTGGGTTTAGTTTAGTAGGATCCCCATTAGCTACTGCACATGTAGCAGGAACTCTTCCTAGGGTCCACATCTAACGAGCCAGTTGGACCCATTGGGTTTAGTTTAGTAGGATCCCCATTAGCTACTGCACATGCAGCAGGAACTCTTCCTAGGGTCCACATCTAACGAGCCAGTTGGGCCCATTGGGTTTAGTTTAGTAGGATCCCCATTAGCTACTGCACATGTAGCAGGAACTCTTCCTAGGGTCCACATCTAACGAACCAGTTGGGCCCATTGGGTTTAGTTTAGTAGGATCCCCATTAGCTACTGCACATGTAGCAGGAACTCTTCCTAGGGTCCACATCTAACGAGCCAGTTGGGCCCATTGGGTTTAGTTTAGTAGGATCCCCATTAGCTACTGCACATGTAGCAGGAACTCATCCTAGGGTCCACATCTAACGAGCCAGTTGGGCCCATTGGGTTTAGTTTAGTAGGATCCCCATTAGCTACTGCACATGTAGCAGGAACTCTTCCTAGGGTCCACATCTAACGAGCCAGTTGGGCCCATTGGGTTTAGTTTAGTAGGATCCCCATTAGCTACTGCACATGTAGCAGGAACTCTTCCTAGGGTCCACATCTAACGAACCAGTTGGACCCATTGGGTTTAGTTTAGTAGGATCCCCATTAGCTACTGCACATGTAGCAGATACTCTTCCTAGGGTCCACATCTAACGAACCAGTTGGGCCCATTGGGTTTAGTTTAGTAGGATCCCCATTAGCTACTGCACATGCAGCAGGAACTCTTCCTAGGGTCCACATCTAACGAACCAGTTGGACCCATTGGGTTTAGTTTAGTAGGATCCCCATTAGCTACTGCACATGTAGCAGGAACTCTTCCTAGGGTCCACATCTAACGAACCAGTTGGACCCATTGGGTTTAGTTTAGTAGGATCCCCATTAGCTACTGCACATGTAGCAGGAACTCTTCCTAGGGTCCACATCTAACGAACCAGTTGGGCCCATTGGGTTTAGTTTAGTAGGATCCCCATTAGCTACTGCACATGTAGCAGGAACTCTTCCTAGGGTCCACATCTAACGAACCAGTTGGGCCCATTGGGTTTAGTTTAGTAGGATCCCCATTAGCTACTGCACATGTAGCAGGAACTCTTCCTAGGGTCCACATCTAACGAACCAGTTGGGCCCATTGGGTTTAGTTTAGTAGGATCCCCATTAGCTACTGCACATGTAGCAGATACTCTTCCTAGGGTCCACATCTAACGAGCCAGTTGGGCCCATTGGGTTTAGTTTAGTAGGATCCCCATTAGCTACTGCACATGTAGCAGGAACTCTTCCTAGGGTCCACATCTAACGAACACATACATGACAAAGTACAGAACAATTACAGAAAGTAGGATCCCCATTAGCTACTGCACATGTAGCAGGAACTCTTCCTAGGGTCCACATCTAACGAACACATACATGACAAAGTACAGAACAATTACAGAACAACAAGATATTACATTCAATTCTAAATAAATAAATAATTTCCAACCTGGAGAGGTCTACAAGCCACAGTGTCTCACACCCACTGTGAAATATGGTGGAGACTTGGTGATGATCTGGGGGTGGCTTCAGGAAGGCTGGAATCGGGCAGATTTGTCTTTGTGAAGGATGCATGGATCAAGCCACGTACAAGGTTGTCCTGGAAGAAAACGTGCTTCCTTCTGCTCTGACAATGTTCCCCAACTCTGAGGAGTGGTTTTTCCAGCAGGACAATGCTCCATGCCACACAGCCAGGTCAATCAAGGTGTGGATGAAGGACCACCAGATCAATACTTTGTCATGGCCAGCCCAATCTCCAGACCGGATCCCCATTTAAAACCTCTGGAATGTGATCAAGAGGAAGATGGATGGTCACAAGCCATCAAACAAAGCCGAGCTGCTTGAATTTTTGCGCCAGGAGTGGCATAAAGTCACCCAACATCAATGTGAAAGACTGGTGGAGAGCATTTATTTATTTCACCTTTATTTAACCAGGCAGGCCAGTTGAGAACAAGTTCTCAATGACCTGGCCAAGATAAAGCCTGCGACAAAAACAACATCACAGAGTTACACATGGGATAAACAAACGTACAGTCAATAACACAATAGAAAAAGTCTATGTACAGTGTAGTAAGATTAGGGAGGTAAGGCCTAAAAAATAGGCCATAGAGGCAAAAGAATTACAATTTAGCATTAGTACTGGAGTGATAGATGTGCAAGTAGAGATACTGGGGTGAAAAAGAGCAAAAATAAATAAATAACAGTATGGGATGAGGTAATCGGATGGGCTATTTAAAGATGGGCTGTGTACAGGTGCAGTAATCGGTAAGCTGCTCTGACAGCTGATGCTTAAAAATAATCCCTACCATTGTGACAATGAGTCGCCCATTTTAAATATATATCGGAGGATTTTTATTTTTGTATTGCTTGTAACTGTTTCGGGTAATGTAAGTTTTTGTGCTGTTAGTAGAATAACCTGTGTGTAAATGTAATCTGTTGCTGTATTTATTTGTGTTATCTGTGATCGTTTTGTTTGTCTTGTTTAGTGTTTTAACCTAAACTGTATGTGTAAACATGTATACGCAGGGCCCAGGTGTAAAAGAGACCTTGGTCTCAGTCTGTGTTCCTTGTTGAAATAAAGGTAGAACCACAATGCTACATCAAATGTACATGATCTTAGGGGCGTTGGCAAACACAATGTAAGTCATTTAATGTATGCACCCCTAATTGCGCCGAATACATCTGTTTGTCCTACAGTTATTGTAAGCAGTAATCATGAGCCTATAAACCAGAGTTACACTGTTAGCACTGAGGCGGTGTGCAATAGTAGGAAGACCACTTTATGCAGCTCACCCTGCACTATCAGCTCCAATGTAAATAACATGAGTAAGTCTACCTCTGATAAGCTTCCCAGTAAAGCATTAAAAACAATCAACAACCCAGAACAGTGCTAACAAATAGCCCATATTAACATATGTAGATTAAGAAACAAGGTCCATGAAGTCAATAACTTGCTTGTAACAGATGACATTCATATTCTGACTATCTCTGGAATAAGTAGAATAAGTAGAATAATCAATTTCATAAATGTGTCAAGTGCAGCGTCTGTTTGCTCCTCATTACACACCACAGAACCAACAAATATTCTTTACATCATCAGCATATGAATCACTACAAAACTTATTGTATGACCTCTTATACACTATAATAGGCCCAGCCTTTGGTTTTCCTAGATATGGCTACTATATTGTGATCACTAGATCAGATGGATCTGGATACTGCTTTCAAGCAAATTTCTGCAGCATCAGGAAAGATGTGATCAATACATGTTGATGATTTCATTCCTGTGTTATTTGTAAATACCCTGGTAGGTTGACTGATAACCTGAACCAGGTTGCAGGCACTGGTAACAGTTTGAAGCTTTTTCTTGAGCGGGCAACTCAATGAAAAGCCAGTCAATATTTAAATCACCCAGAAAATATACCTCTCTGTTGATATCACATACATTATCAAGCATTTCACACGTTATCCAGATACTGACTGTTATCACTTGGTGGTCTATAGCAGCTTCCCACCAGAATGGGCTTTAGGTGAGGCAGATAAACCTGTAGTCATATTACTTCAACAGGATTTACAGGAATGTGGTTCTGAATATAAACAGCAACACCGCCCCCATTGACATTTCTGTCTTTTCTGTAAATTTTAAAACCTTGGTTTTCTAACCACTGTATCGTCAAAGGTATAAACTGAGTTTCAGAGATAGTCAGAATATGAATGTAATCTGTTACTAGCATGTTACTGATTTCATGAACAATAACTATTTTTTAGCACTTTTCTGGGATGCTTGCTTGTTTTCATTGCTTTAATGGGAAGCTTAGCATAAGTAGACATGCTCGTGTTCTTTATGTTAGCGCAGGCTGAGCTGTACACAGTCGACTTCCTACTGGGGCACACCGCCTCAGTGCTAACAGTATAACTCTGGTTCATAGGCTCATGATTACTGCTTACAATAGCTGTAGGATCAGCAGAGGTATTCACGGCAGTTAGAGGGACATCAATTAGGTTAGTTACATTGTGTCTACCAACGCCCCTGGTTTAATGTACACTTGCTGAAGCTCAGCGTCACAATGGTAGGGATTAACTGAGCTGGGCTTGAGTCATTGATAAGTCGATGTGTCAACGCAGCCTTATAATGCTGTGAAAGGATCCAGGAAGCCAAATGATTTGGGTGGATCCCATCCTCCTTTATATAACGTGTTTTGTTTCCAAAAGGTGTCGAAATTGTCAAGAAAAGTTACACCTGTTGAGCTGTCATAATCACGTAGCGTACAATGCCACGATTCAGAGGGGGCACAGGGCCAGATATGATGGGTCTTTTATATAGTGTCTAAGGAAGCCACTTCAATCCTACTGTATAATCCTCGGCAAGCAAACAATTGCTGCATTGGAACTCTGAGTGATCCAGTTTGTCCTGAAACAAAGCGTAGTAGATACAGGTCCTGGCACATTGGAACTCTGACTGATCAGTTTGTCCTGAAACAAGCGTAGTAGATACAGGTCCTGCCACATTGGAACTCTGACTGATCAGTTTGTCCTGAAACAAAGCGTAGTAGATACAGGTCCTGCCACATTGGAACTCTGAGTGATCCAGTTTGTCCTGAAACAAGCGTAGTAGATACAGGTCCTGCCACATTGGAACTCTGAGTGATCCAGTTTGTCCTGAAACAAGCGTAGTAGATACAGGTCCTGCCACATTGGAACTCTGAGTGATCCAGTTTGTCCTGAAACAAGCGTAGTAGATACAGGTCCTGCCACATTGGAACTCTGAGTGATCCAGTTTGTCCTGAAACAAGCGTAGTAGATACAGGTCCTGCCACATTGGAACTCTGAGTGATCCGTTTGTCCTGAAACAAGCATAGTAGATACAGATCCTGCCACATTGGAACTCTGAGTGATCCAGTTTGTCCTGAAACAAGCGTAGTAGATACAGGTCCTACAGCACTGGAACCACCCATGTATTTCTCCAGACACAGAGGGCTCCATTGGACAATTCATCTGGGATTAACTTTGTTAGCTTGATGTCTAGCAGTTTAGCTGGCAGTTTAGCTAGCTAGCTAGCTACCTAGCTAAGGTTAACGGCTCTGTCAAGCAGGCTCCAACCTGTCTGTAAAGCGGGATTCCGGGACAAGAAATAGCTGTCCTGGTTGTTAAAAGCTAACCGCGTTGCTGAATTCATGCAAAAACAAGCTCAGTATTTATATCTAACGAAGATTGGTTATTTCTTTGTAAAATAAAAAAAAAAGAGTGTTTCCAGCATACAGTGTCAATATACTTCTGTTATTAGTCTGTTATTAGTCTGTTATTAGTCTGTTATTAGTCTGTTATTAGTTTGTTATTAGTTTGTTATTAGTCTGTTATTAGTTTGTTATTAGTTTGTTATTAGTTTGTTACTAGTCTGTTATTAGTCTGTTATTAGTTTGTTACTAGTCTGTTATTAGTCTGTTATTAGTCTGTTATTAGTTTGTTATTAGTTTGTTACTAGTCTGTTACTAGTCTGTTACTAGTCTGTTATTAGTTTGTTACTAGTCTGTTATTAGTCTGTTATTAGTCTGTTATTAGTCTGTTATTAGTTTGTTACTAGTCTGTTACTAGTCTGTTATTAGTCTGTTATTAGTCTGTTATTAGTCTGTTATGAGTCTGTTATGAGTCTGTTATGAGTCTGTTATTAATCTGTTATTAGTCTGTTATTAGTCTGTTATTAGTTTGTTACTAGTCTGTTATTGGTCTGTTATTAGTCTGTTATTAGTCTGTTATTAGTCTGTTATTAGTCTGTTATTAGTCTGTTATTAGTCTGTTATTAGTTTGTTACTAGTCTGTTATTAGTCTGTTATTAGTCTGTTATTAGTTTGTTACTAGTCTGTTATTAGTTTGTTACTAGTCTGTTATTAGTCTGTTATTAGTCTGTTATTAGTCTGTTATTAGTTTGTTACTAGTCTGTTATTAGTCTGTTACTAGTCTGTTATTAGTCTGTTATTAGTCTGTTATTAGTCTGTTATTAGTCTGTTACTAGTCTGTTATTAGTCTGTTATTAGTCTGTTATTAGTCTGTTATTAGTCTGTTATTAGTCTGTTATTAGTCTGTTATTAGTCTGTTATTAGTTTGTTACTAGTCTGTTATTAGTCTGTTATTAGTCTGTTATTAGTCTGTTATTAGTCTGTTATTAGTTTGTTACTAGTCTGTTATTAGTCTGTTATTAGTTTGTTACTAGTCTGTTATTAGTCTGTTATTAGTCTGTTATTAGTCTGTTATTAGTCTGTTATTAGTCTGTTATTAGTTTGTTACTAGTCTGTTATTAGTCTGTTATTAGTCTGTTATTAGTCTGTTATTAGTTTGTTACTAGTCTGTTATTAGTCTGTTATTAGTCTGTTATTAGTCTGTTATTAGTCTGTTATTAGTCTGTTATTAGTTTGTTACTAGTCTGTTATTAGTCTGTTATTAGTTTGTTACTAGTCTGTTATTAGTCTGTTATTAGTCTGTTATTAGTCTGTTATTAGTCTGTTATTAGTCTGTTATTAGTTTGTTACTAGTCTGTTATTGGTCTGTTATTAGTCTGTTATTAGTCTGTTATTAGTCTGTTATTAGTCTGTTATTAGTCTGTTATTAGTCTGTTATTAGTCTGTTATTAGTCTGTGTATGAGTGAAATGGAGCAGAATGTGTGTGTACTCTATTTGCAGCCTTTTTATCAATCTCCGTGGAGCCAAACATTCTTTTGGATAAACTCCCCCTGTTCCCTCTCCTCTCCCCGTCCTCGCTCGTACCCTCACTCTCTCCCTCCCTCTCTATCCCCTTACTCACTCCCTCCCTCCCTCTCCCTCACTCTCTCTTTCTCCCTCTGTCAGTCATTGAGTCATGATGGCGGAGCGGACGGTGCCTCATGCATATCCCATGAGTACTCAGTGTGAACTGAACTCTCCCAGACGGATCTACGACCAAAACTTTGGAGAAGGTAGGAACCTCTCCCTCCCTCTGTCGCTCTCTGTCTGTCTTTGCCTCTCTGTGTGTTTTTAAATCAGAGGTGTATTTAGTTTGTGATCTATAGCGAGAGCTACGCTATAAAACTATCACTGGATCACTGGCTGTAGCTAACATGCTGTATCTCAGTACAAGTAATGAGTGGTGTATGAGTGTGTGTCACTAGTCACTATAAATCCAAAACAAACAGAGATGAATGTCCAATATTGTTTTCCCCTGAACTAGGGAACCCCGCCCCTCAGAAGGACTGTGTGTATAAATAGAACTTCCAGCTAAACAGGGTTCCATAATAACCTGTGGCAGCCTGGAACACACACGCAGGCTGTAAAGCCTGCATAGAGACTGGGACTGGGAGACTGGGCCTGCATAGAGCCTGGGACTGGGAGACTGGGCCTGCATAGAGCCTGCATAGAGACTGGGACTGGGAGACTGGGCCTGCATAGAGCCTGCATAGAGACTGGGACTGGGAGACTGGGCCTGCATAGAGCCTGGGACTGGGAGACTGGGCCTGCATAGAGCCTGCATAGAGACTGGGACTGGGAGACTGGGCCTGCATAGAGCCTGCATAGAGACTGGGACTGGGAGACTGGGCCTGCATAGAGCCTGCATAGAGACTGGGACTGGGAGACTGGGCCTGCATAGAGCCTGCATAGAGACTGGGACTGGGAGACTGGGCCTGCATAGAGCCTGCATAGAGACTGGGTATGGAAAAAAATGTCTGATTCAAATAGAGATAGGGGGTTGGTGGGAGAGGAGAGTGATTACATTGTAATCATTTAGCAGACACTCTTATCCAGAGAGATTTACAGGAGCAATTAGGGTAAAAAGCATAACTCAAGGGGACATTGGCCGATTTTTCACCTAGTCAACTCAGGGGTTCAAACCAGCAACCTTTTGGTTACTGACCCAATAATCTCAACCGCTAGGTTAAATGCTGCCGTGTGAGGAGGAGGGGCTAGAGGAGAGAGAGGAGGAGGGGCTAGAGGAGAGAGAGGAGGAGGGGCTAGAGGAGAAAAGGAGGAGGGGCTAGAGGAGAGAGAGGAGGAGGGGCTAGAGGAGAAAAGGAGGAGGGGCTAGAGGAGAGAGAGGAGGAGGGGCTAGAGGAGAAAAGGGGGAGGGGCTAGAGGAGAGAGAGGAGGATGGGCTAGAGGATAAAAGGAGGAGGGGCTAGAGGAGAGAGAGGAGGAGGGGCTAGAGGAGAAAATGAGGAGGGGCTAGAGGAGAGAGAGGAGGAGGGGCTAGAGGAGAGAGAGGAGGAGGGGAATAGAGGAGAGAGGAGGAGGGGAATAGAGGAGAGAGAGGAGGAGGGGAATAGAGGAGAGAGAGGAGGAGGGGCTAGAGGAGAGAGAGGAGGAGGGGCTAGAGGAGAGAGAGGAGGAGGGGCTAGAGGAGAGAGAGGAGGAGGGGAATAGAGGAGAGAGAGGAGGAGGGGAATAGAGGAGAGAGAGGAGGAGGGGCTAGAGGAGAGAGAGGAGGAGGGAATAGAGGAGAGAGAGGAGGAGGGGAATAGAGGAGAGAGAGGAGGAGGGCTAGAGGAGAAAAGGAGGAGGGGCTAGAGGAGAGAGAGGAGGAGGGCTAGAGGAGAAAAGGAGGAGGGGCTAGAGGAGAGAGAGGAGGAGGGGCTAGAGGAGAAAAGGAGGAGGGGCTAGAGGAGAGAGAGGAGGAGGGGCTAGAGGAGAGAGAGGAGGAGGGGCTAGAGGAGAGAGAGGAGGAGGGGAATAGAGGAGAGAGAGGAGGAGGGGCTAGAGGAGAAAAGGAGGAGGGGCTAGAGGAGAGAGAGGAGGAGGGGAATAGAGGAGAGAGAGGAGGAGGGGAATAGAGGAGAGAGAGGAGGAGGGGAATAGAGGAGAGAGAGGAGGAGGGGCTAGAGGAGAGAGAGGAGGAGGGCTAGAGGAGAGAGAGGAGGAGGGGAATAGAGGAGAGAGAGGAGGAGGGGAATAGAGGAGAGAGAGGAGGAGGGGAATAGAGGAGAGAGAGGAGGAGGGGCTAGAGGAGAGAGAGGAGGAGGGGAATAGAGGAGAGAGAGGAGGAGGGGAATAGAGGAGAGAGAGGAGGAGGGGAATAGAGGAGAGAGAGGAGGAGGGGAATAGAGGAGAGAGAGGGAGGAGGGGAATAGAGGAGAGAGAGGAGGAGGGGCAATAGAGGAGAGAGAGGAGGAGGGGCTAGAGGAGAGAGAGGAGGAGGGGAATAGAGGAGAGAGAGGAGGAGGGCAATAGAGGAGAGAGAGGAGGAGGGGACTAGAGGAGAGAGAGGAGGAGGGGAATAGAGGAGAGAGAGGAGGAGGGGCTAGAGGAGAGAGAGGAGGAGGGAATAGAGGAGAGAGAGGAGGAGGGGATAGAGGAGAGAGAGGAGGAGGGGAATAGAGGAGAGAGAGGAGGAGGGGAATAGAGGAGAGAGAGGAGGAGGGGAATAGAGGAGAGAGAGGAGGAGGGGCATAGAGGAGAGAGAGGAGGAGGGGCTAGAGGAGAGAGAGGAGGAGGGGAATAGAGGAGAGAGAGGAGGAGGGGAATAGAGGAGAGAGAGGAGGAGGGGACTAGAGGAGAGAGAGGAGGAGGGAATAGAGGAGAGAGAGGAGGAGGGGCTAGAGGATGAGAGAGGAGGAGGGGCTAGAGGAGAGAGAGGAGGGAGGGGACTAGAGGAGAGAGAGGAGGAGGGGAATAGAGGAGAGAGAGGAGGAGGGAATAGAGGAGAGAGAGGAGGAGGGGAATAGAGGAGAGAGAGGAGGAGGGGCTAGAGGAGAGAGAGGAGGAGGGGCTAGAGGAGAGAGAGGAGGAGGGGAATAGAGGAGAGAGAGGAGGAGGGCTAGAGGAGAGAGAGGAGGAGGGATAGAGGAGAGAGAGGAGGAGGGAATAGAGGAGAGAGAGGAGGAGGGAATAGAGGAGAGAGAGGAGGAGGGGCTAGAGGAGAGAGAGGAGGAGGGGCTAGAGGAGAGAGAGGAGGAGGGGAATAGAGGAGAGAGAGGAGGAGGGGCTAGAGCAGAGAGAGGAGGAGGGGAATAGAGGAGAGAGAGGAGGAGGGGAATAGAGGAGAGAGAGGAGGAGGGGCTAGAGGAGAGAGAGGAGGAGGGGAATAGAGGAGAGAGAGGAGGAGGGGCTAGAGGAGAGAGAGGAGGAGGGGCTAGAGGAGAGAGAGGAGGAGGGGCTAGAGGAGAGAGAGGGGAGGGAATAGAGGAGAGAGAGGAGGAGGGGAATAGAGGAGAGAGAGGAGGAGGGGAATAGAGGAGAGAGAGGAGGAGGGGCTAGAGGAGAGAGAGGAGGAGGGGCTAGAGGAGAAAGGAGGAGGGCTAGAGGAGATAGA
>NW_024060605.1:15000-22881 GCF_016432855.1 Salvelinus namaycush | reverse complement strand
CACTACTTTTTTGACCGGAGCCCCTGTGCACAATAGTGCACTATAAAGGGAATAGGGTGCCATTTGGAACGCTGACCCTCTCTCAGTGTAACAACAGCGTGGTTAGCAGGCCTGGCACCCGACAGCACATCGATGTGTGTCACAGCAGCTTTACATTGTCCTCCCTAGTGAACCGCAGCCAGTGGAGTATCTCTGCCATAGCATGGGGACGTATAATGTCACTAAGCATGCTGCCCAGCCACACTGAACAGTAGCTACAGAATGTGGGGGGGGGGTATTTTCATTCTGTATCGTGGCTGAGTGGGCACGGAAGTGTCATTTTAAACGGCAGGACCCAGCAGGCGTAGGGGAGGGAGGATGACGATGTAGCGCAGTGTTGTTGCCACACACCCCGAGCACTGTTTGAAAACACTGTGGCACCCTGCCACTGCTGCTACGCACAGCCAACCAATAGGAACAGCTGATCCCCTCAACTGCTTCCCTCTCCTCTACTCGGCCCCGAGAGAGCTCAGCGACAGACAGACAGACAGACAGACAGACAGACAGACAGACAGACAGACAGACAGACAGACAGACAGACAGACAGACAGACAGACAGACAGACAGACAGACAGACAGACAGACAGAGAGAGAGAGATGCAGAGAAAGAGAGAGTAGAGAGTAGAGAGAGAGAGAGAGAGTAGAGAGAGAGAGAGAGTAGAGAGAGAGAGAGAGAGAGAGAGAGGAGAGAGAGAGAGATGCATAGAGAGTGAAGGAGAGAGGCAGGGGTAGAGAGAGAGAGAGAGTAGAGAGAGAGAGAGAGTAGAGAGAGAGAGAGAAATTCAGAGATGCAGAGAAAGAGAGAGAGAGTAGAGAGAGAGGGAGGAGAGAGAGAGAGAGAGAGAGAGAGAGAGAGAGAGAGAGAGAGAGAGAGAGAGAGAGGAGAGAGAGAGAGATGCATAGAGAGTGAAGGAGAGAGGCAGGGGTAGAGAGAGATGCAGAGAAAGAGAGAGAGAGAGAGAGAGAGAGAGGAGAGAGAGAGAGAGAGAGAGAGAGAGAGAGAGAGAGAGAGAAAGAGATGCATAGAGAGTGAAGGAGAGAGGCAGGGGTAGAGAGTGAAGGAGAGAGTGAAGGAGAGAGGCAGGGGTAGAGAGAGATGCATAGAGAGTGAAGGAGAGAGGCAGGGGTAGAGAGAGATGCATAGAGAGTGAAGGAGAGAGGCAGGGGTAGAGAGAGATGCATAGAGAGTGAAGGAGAGAGGCAGGGGTAGAGAGAGATGCAGAGAGAGTGAAGGAGAGAGGCAGGGGTAGAGAGAGATGCAGAGAGAGTGAAGGAGAGAGGCAGGGGTAGAGAGTGAAGGAGAGAGGCAGGGGTAGAGAGTGAAGGAGAGAGGCAGGGGTAGAGAGTGAAGGAGAGATCCGGTAAATGTCTAAGCACAGCACAAGCCCCCCGCACACCTTCCCCGTCCCATCAGCCAATCACGTGGCCTGTCAGTCAGCTAATTGATCACACTCAGATGATGTCTCTATCTCCTTCCCTGCCCTCCTCTCCCTCCTCTCCCTCCTCTCTCCTTCCCTCCTCTCCCTCCTCTCTCTCCTTCCCTCCTCTCCCTCCTCTCCCACCTCTCCCTCCTCTCCCACCTCTCTCCTTCCCTCCTTCCCTCCTCTCCCTCCTCTCTCTCCCTCCTCTCTCCTTCACTCCTCTCCCACCTCTCCCTCCTCTCTCTCCTTCCCTCCTCTCCCTCCTCTCTCTCTTCTCCCTCCCTCTCTCCTTCCCTCCTCTCCCTCCTCTCTCTCCCTCCTCTCTCTCCCTCCTCTCCCTCCTATCCTTCCCTGCCCTCCTCTCCCTCCTCTCTCCTTCCCTCCTCTCCCTCCTCTCTCTCCTTCCCTCCTCTCCCTCCTCTCCCACCTCTCTCCTTCCCTCCTCTCCCTCCTCTCTCTCCCTCCTCTCTCCTTCACTCTTCTCCCACCTCTCCCTCCTCTCTCCTTCCCTCCTCTCCCTCCTCTCTCTCTTCTCCCTCCCTCTCACCTCTCCCTCCTCTCCCTCCTCTCTCCTTCCCTCCTCTCCCTCCTCTCTCTCCTTCCCTCCTCTCCCTCCTCTCTCTCCCTCCTCTCTCTCCCTCCTCTCCCTCCTATCCTTCCCTGCCCTCCTCTCTCTCCTCTCCCTCCCCTGTCTCCCTCCCTCCCTCCCCACCTCCAGTCCCCTGTAATTGCAGACCTGTTTAGAGTGGGCCGATCTTTATTTATGAAATATTGGAGTAACAAACGACAGCGTATCGTAGATATTAAGGAGAGGGATGTCTGAGATCAGTCAGAGTTGGATGGGTCTGCCACGTCCCCCTACGGGCTGCCTGCCCAGCGAGTCTGCCAACCTGGAGGGTCTGCCACGTCCCCCTACGGGCTGCCTGCCCAGCGAGTCTGCCAACCTGGAGGGTCTGCCACGTCCCCCTACGGGCTGCCTGCCCAGCGAGTCTGCCAACCTGGAGGGTCTGCCACGTCCCCCTACGGGCTGCCTGCCCAGCGAGTCTAACAACCTGGAGGGTCTGCCACGTCCCCCTACGGGCTGCCTACCCAGCGAGTCTGCCAACCTGGAGGGTCTGCCACGTCCCCCTACGGGCTGCCTGCCCAGCGAGTCTGCCAACCTGGAGGGTCTGCCACGTCCCCCTACGGGCTGCCTGCCCAGCGAGTCTGCCAACCTGGAGGGTCTGCCACGTCCCCCTACGGGCTGCCTGCCCAGCGAGTCTGCCAACCTGGAGGGTCTGCCACGTCCCCCTACGGGCTGCCTGCCCAGTGAGTCTGCCAACCTGGAGGGTCTGCCACGTCCCCCTACGGGCTGCCTGCCCAGCGAGTCTGCCAACCTGGAGGGTCTGCCACGTCCCCATACGGGCTGCCTGCCCAGCGTGTCTGCCAACCTGGAGGGTCTGCCACATCCCCCTACGGGCTGCCTGCCCAGCGAGTCTGCCAACCTGGAGGGTCTGCCACGTCCCCCTACGGGCTGCCTGCCCAGCGAGTCTGCCAACCTGGAGGGTCTGCCACGTCCCCCTACGGGCTGCCTGCCCAGCGAGTCTGCCAACCTGGAGGGTCTGCCACGTCCCCCTACGGGCTGCCTGCCCAGCGAGTCTGCCAACCTGGAGGGTCTGCCACGTCCCCCTACGGGCTGCCTGCCCAGCGAGTCTGCCAACCTGGAGGAGGAAAACCTGCAGTCATCAAGTATTTACTGCTCCCGCCAACCCACTCACCAATCAGAGAGGGGGGAACGTCGGTCGCTAGGCGGGTGAAAAACGACTGTGTTTGTGTTTGAGAATAAAATGCTGATCAGAGTCCCTCAGTTCACAGAGAGAGGGAGAAACAGAGAGAGGGAGAAACAGAGAGAGAGAGACTAGAATCCGAAGTCAAATGTCTACTGTTTGCTGATGATCTGGTGCTTCTGTCACCAACCAAGGAGGGCCTACAGCAGCACCTAGATCTTCTGCACACATTCTGTCAGACCTGGGCCCTGACAGTAAATCTCAGTAAGACCAAAATAATGGTGTTCCAAAAAAGGTCCAGTTGCCAGGACCACAAATACAAATTCCATCTAGACACCGTTGCCCTAGAGCACACAAAAAACTATACATACCTCGGCCTAAACATCAGCACCACAGGTAACTTCCACAAAGCTGTGAACGATCTGAGAGACAAGGCAAGAAGGGCCTTCTATGCCATCAAAGGGAACATAAATTTCAACATACCAATTAGGATCTGGCTAAAAATACTTGAATCAGTTATAGAACTCAATGCTCTTTATGGTTGTGAGGTCTGGGGTCCGCTCACCAACCAAGATTTCACAAAATGGGGCAAACACCAAATTGAGACTCTGCATGCAGAATTCTGCAAAAATATCCTCCGTGTACAACGTAGAACACCAAATAATGCATGCAGAGCAGAATTAGGCCGATACCCACTAATTATCAAAATCCAGAAAAGAGCCGTTAAATTCTACAACCACCTAAAAGGAAGCGATTCCCAAACCTTCCATAACAAAGCCATCACCTACAGAGAGATGAACCTGGAGAAGAGTCCCCTAAGCAAGCTGGTCCTGGGGCTCTGTTCACAAACACAAACACACCCCACAGAGCCCCAGGACAACAGCACAATTAGACCCAACCAAATCATGAGAAAACAAAAAGATAATTACTTGACACATTGGAAAGAATTAACAAAAAAACAGAGCAAACTAGAATGCTATTTGGCCCTAAACAGAGAGTACACAGTGGCAGAATACCTGACCACTGTGACTGACCCAAACTTAAGGAAAGCTTTGACTATGTACAGACTCAGTGAGCATAGCCTTGCTATTGAGAAAGGCCGCCGTAAGCAGACATGGCTCTCAAGAGAAGACAGGCTATGTGCACACTGCCCACAAAATGAGGTGGAAACTGAGCTGCACTTCCTAACCTCCTGCCCAATGTATGACCATATTAGAGACACATATTTCCCTCAGATTACACAGATCCACAAAGAATTCGAAAACAAATCCAATTTTGATAAACTCCCATATCTACTGGGTGAAATTCCACAGTGTACCATCACAGCAGCAAGATTTGTGACCTGTTGCCACAAGAAAAGGGCAACCAGTGAAGAACAAACACCATTGTAAATACAACCCATATTTATGCTTATTTATTTTAACTTGTGTGCTTTAACCATTCGTACATTGTTACAACACTGTATATATATAATATGACATTTGTAATGTCTTTATTGTTTTGAAACTTCTGTATGTGTAATGTTTACTGTTAATTTGTATTGTTACCTCACTTGCTTTGGCAATGTTAACACATGTTTCCCATGCCAATAAAGCCCCTTGAATTGAATTGAATTGAATTGAGAGAGGGAGAAACAGAGAGAGAGTGACAGAGAGAGAGAGGGAGAAACAGAGAGAGAGAGTGACAGAGAGAGAGAGGGAGAAACAGAGAGAGAGAGTGACAGAGAGAGGGAGAAACAGAGAGTGACAGAGAGAGTGACAGACAGAGAAAGGGAGAAACAGAAAATGAGAGAGAGTGACACAGAGAAAGGGAGAAACAGAAAATGAGAGAGAGTGACAGACAGAGAAAGGGAGAAACAGAGTGACAGAGAGAGAGACAGAGAGAGTGAAAGACAGAGGGAGAGATACAGGAGGCATGTGAGGACAGCCCAGCCCTCATAACAGCCTCAATTAGTCAGGACATGAACTCTACAAGGTGTTGAAAGCGTTCCACAGGGATGCTGGTCCATGTTGACTTCAATGCTTCCCACAGTTGTGTCAAGTTGGCTGGATGTCCTTTGGGTGGTGGACCGTTCTTGATACACACAGGAAACAGTTGAGTGTGAAAACCCAGCATCGTTGCAGTTCTTGGTTCTAATAGGACCCTAATACTGATAGAATATAACATGTTAGTCAGTACCCTAAGCGGGAACGGCCTATCATGATGCTACATCAATGGCTGTTTTAGAATGGGAAAAATATTGACCTGTTTTTCTCCTTTATATTAATGTAACAAATCTCCATGTCTACACTTACATGTGCTCTCTCTCTCTCTCTCTCTCTCTCTCTCTCTCTCTCTCTCTCTCCTCTCTCTCTCTCTCTCTCTCTCTCTCTCCCCTCTCTCTCTCTCCTCTCTCTCTCTCTCTCTCTCCTCTCTCTCTCCTCTCTCTCTCCTCTCTCTCTCCCCTCTCTCTCTCCTCTCTCTCTCCTCTATCTCTCTCTCTCCTCTCTCTCTCTCTCTCTCCTCTCTCTCTCTCTCTCTCTCTCTCTCCTCTCTCTCTCCTCTCTCTCTCCCCTCTCTCTCTCCTCTCTCTCTCCTCTATCTCTATCTCTCTCTCACTTCTCTCTCTCTCTCTCTCTCTCTCTCCTCTCTCTCTCTCCTCTCTCTCTCTCCTCTCTCTCTCCCCTCTCTCTCTCTCTCTCTCTACACCTCCTCTATGTTCTCTCTCCCCTCTCTTCTCTCTCTCTACACCTCCTCTATGTTCTCTCTCCCCTCTCTCTCTCTCTCTCTCTACCTCTCTATCTCTCTCTCTCTCTGTCGTTATCTCTCTCTCTCTCTCTCTCTCTCTCTCTCTCTCTCTCCCCTCTCTCTCTCTCTCTCCTCTCTCTCTCCCCTCTCTCTATCTATCTATCTCTCTCTCTCAATTCAATTCAATTCAATTCAAGGGGCTTTATTGGCATGGGAAACATGTTAACATTGCCAAAGCAAGTGAGGTAGACAATACACAAAAGTGAAACAAACAATACAAATTAACAGTAAACATTACACATACAGAAGTTTCAAAACAATAAAGACATTACAAATGTTATATTATATATATACAGTGTTGTAACAATGTACAAAGGGTTAAAGCACACAAGTTAAAATAAATAAGCATAAATATGGGTTGTATTTACAATGGTTTTTGTTCTTCACTGGTTGCCCTTTTCTTGTGACAACAGGTCACAAATCTTGCTGCTGTGATGGCACACTGTGGTATTTCACCCAGTAGATATGGGAGTTTATCAAAATTGGATTTGTTTTCAAATTCTTTGTGGATCTGTGTAATCTGAGGGAAATATGTGTCTCTAATATGGTCATACATTGGGCAGGAGGTTAGGAAGTGCAGCTCAGTTTCCACCTCATTTTGTGGGCAGTGTGCACATAGCCTGTCTTCTCTTGAGAGCCATGTCTGCCTACGGCGGCCTTTCTCAATAGCAAGGCTATGCTCACTGAGTCTGTACATAGTCAAAGCTTTCCTTAAGTTTGGGTCAGTCACAGTGGTCAGGTATTCTGCCACTGTGTACTCTCTGTGTAGGGCCAAATAGCACTCTAGTTTGCTCTATTTTTTTGTTAATTCTTTCCAATGTGTCAAGTAATTATCTTTTTGTTTTCTCATGATTTGGTTGGGTCTAATTGTGCTGTTGTCCTGGGGCTCTGTGGGGTGTGTTTGTGTTTGTGAACAGAGCCCTAGGACCAGCTTGCTTAGGGGACTCTTCTCCAGGTTCATCTCTCTGTAGGTGATGGCTTTGTTATGGAAGGTTTGGGAATCGCTTCCTTTTAGGTGGTTGTAGAATTTAACGGCTCTTTTCTGGATTTTGATAATTAGTGGGTATCGGCCTAATTCTGCTCTGCATGCATTATTTGGTGTTCTACGTTGTACACGGAGGATATTTTTGCAGAATTCTGCATGCAGAGTCTCAATTTGGTGTTTGCCCCATTTTGTGAAATCTTGGTTGGTGAGCGGACCCCAGACCTCACAACCATAAAGGGCAATGGGCTCTATGACTGATTCAAGTATTTTTAGCCAGATCCTAATTGGTATGTTGAAATTTATGTTCCTTTTGATGGCATAGAATGCCCTTCTTGCCTTGTCTCTCAGATCGTTCACAGCTTTGTGGAAGTTACCTGTGGTGCTGATGTTTAGGCCGAGGTATGTATAGTTTTTTGTGTGCTCTAGGGCAACGGTGTCTAGATGGAATTTGTATTTGTGGTCCTGGCAACTGGACCTTTTTTGGAACACCATTATTTTGGTCTTACTGAGATTTACTGTCAGGGCCCAGGTCTGACAGAATCTGTGCAGAAGATCTAGGTGCTGCTGTAGGCCCTCCTTGGTTGGTGACAGAAGCACCAGATCATCAGCAAACAGTAGACATTTGACTTCAGATTCTAGTAGGGTGAGACCGGGTGCTGCAGACTGTTCTAGTGCCCGCGCCAATTCGTTGATATATATGTTGAAGAGGGTGGGGCTTAAGCTGCATCCCTGTCTCACCCCACGACCCTGTGTGAAGAAATGTGTGTGTTTTTTGCCAATTTTAACCGCACACTTGTTGTTTGTGTACATGGATTTTATAATGTCGTACGTTTTACCCCCAACACCACTTTCCATCAATTTGTATAGCAGACCCTCATGCCAA
>NW_024060605.1:0-10000 GCF_016432855.1 Salvelinus namaycush | reverse complement strand
CTGTGTAATTACAGACACATAGGGTGATGTGCCCAGTGTAATTACAGACACGCAGGGTGATGTGTCCAGTGTAATTACAGGCACGCAGGGTGATGTGTCCAGTGTCATTACAGATACGCAGGGTGATGTGTCCAGTGTAATTACAGACACATAGGGCGATGTGCCCAGTGTCATTACAGACACATAGGGCGATGTGCCCAGTGTCATTACAGACACATAGGGTGATGTGCCCAGTGTCATTACAGACACATAGGGTGATGTGCCCAGTGTAATTACAGACACGCAGGGTGATGTGTCCAGTGTAATTACAGACACGCAGGGTGATGTGCCCTGTGTAATTACAGACACATAGGGTGATGTGCCCAGTATAATTACAGACACACAGGGTGATGCACCCAGTATAATTACAGACACACAGGGTGATGCACCCAGTATAATTACAGACACACAGGGTGATGTGCCCAGTATAATTACAGACACACAGGGTGATGTGCCCAGTGTAATTACAGACACACAGGGTGATGTGCCCAGTATAATTACAGACACGCAGGGTGATGTGCCCTGTGTAATTACAGACACGCAGGGTGATGTGTCCAGTGTAATTACAGACACGCAGGGTGATGTGCCCTGTGTAATTACAGACACATAGGGTGATGTGCCCAGTGTAATTACAGACACGCAGGGTGATGTGCCCAGTGTAATTACAGGTACGCAGGGTGATGTGTCCAGTGTAATTACAGACACATAGGGCGATGTGTCCAGTGTTATTACAGACACGCAGGGTGATGTGCCCTGTGTAATTACAGACACATAGGGTGATGTGCCCAGTGTAATTACAGACACGCAGGGTGATGTGTCCAGTGTAATTACAGGCACGCAGGGTGATGTGTCCAGTGTAATTACAGGCACACAGGGTGATGTGTCCAGTGTAATTACAGACACATAGGGTGATGTGTCCAGTGTAATTACAGACATGCAGGGTGATGTGCCCAGTGTAATTACAGGCACACAGGGTGATGTGTCCAGTGTAATTACAGACACGCAGGGTGATGTGTCCAGTGTAATTACAGACACATAGGGCGATGTGTCCAGTGTTATTACAGACACGCAGGGTGATGTGCCCTGTGTAATTACAGACACATAGGGTGATGTGCCCAGTGTAATTACAGACACGCAGGGTGATGTGTCCAGTGTAATTACAGGCACGCAGGGTGATGTGTCCAGTGTAATTACAGGCACACAGGGTGATGTGTCCAGTGTAATTACAGACACATAGGGTGATGTGTCCAGTGTAATTACAGACACGCAGGGTGATGTGTCCAGTGTAATTACAGGCACGCAGGGTGATGTGTCCAGTGTAATTACAGACACGCAGGGTGATGTGCCCGGTGTTATTACAGACACGCAGGGTGATGTGCCCAGTGTTATTACAGACACGCAGGGTGATGTGCCCAGTGTTATTACAGACACGCAGGGTGATGTGCCCAGTGTTATTACAGACACGCAGGGTGATGTGCCCTGTGTTATTACAGACACGCAGGGTGATGTGCCCAGTGTTATTACAGACACGCAGGGTGATGTGCCCTGTGTCATTACAGACACGCAGGGTGATGTGCCCTGTGTAATTACAGACACGCAGGGTGATGTGCCCAGTGTCATTACAGACACGCAGGGTGATGTGCCCTGTGTAATTACAGACACATAGGGCGATGTGTCCAGTGTTATTACAGACACGCAGGGTGATGTGCCCAGTGTCATTACAGACACGCAGGGTGATGTGCCCTGTGTAATTACAGACACGCAGGGTGATGTGCCCAGTGTCATTACAGACACGCAGGGTGATGTGCCCTGTGTCATTACAGACACGCAGGGTGATGTGCCCTGTGTAATTACAGACACATAGGGCGATGTGTCCAGTGTTATTACAGACACGCAGGGTGATGTGCCCTGTGTAATTACAGACACATAGGGTGATGTGCCCAGTGTAATTACAGACACGCAGGGTGATGTGTCCAGTGTAATTACAGACACGCATGGTGATGTGCCCTGTGTAATTACAGACACATAGGGTGATGTGCCCAGTGTAATTACAGACACGCAGGGTGATGTGTCCAGTGTAATTACAGACACGCAGGGCGATGTGTCCAGTGTTATTACAGACACGCAGGGTGATGTGTCCAGTGTAATTACAGACACATAGGGTGATGCACCCAGTGTAATTACAGACACGCAGGGTGATATGTCCAGTGTAATTACAGACACATAGGGTGATGCACCCAGTGTAATTACAGACACGCTCCTTTTGATGGGGTAGAAGGCCCTTCACAGCTTTTAGGAAGTTACCTGTGGTGCTGATGTTTAGGCCGAGGTACGTATCGTTTTTTTGTGTGCTCTAGGGCAACGCTGTCTAGATCTTTTTGTCTTACTGAGATTTACTGTCAGGGCCCAGGTCTGACAGAATGTGTGCAGAAGATCTAGGTGCTGCTGTAGGCCCTCCTTGGTTGGTGACAGAAGCACCAGATCATCAGCAAACAGTAGACATTTGACTAGTAGGGTGAAGCTGGGTGCTGCAGACTGTTCTAATGCCCTCGCCAATTCGTTGATATATATGTTGAAGAATGTTGGGCTTAAGCTGCATCCCTGTCTCATAAGAAAGAAATTCGTTTTTTTGCCAATTTTAACCTCTCTGGGGCAGGTGGGACGCAATCGTCCCACCGGCCAATAGCCAGGGAAAATACAGCGCGCCAAATTCAAATAAAATGATATAAAAATCAAACTTTCATTAAATCACACATGTAAGATACCAAATTAAAGCTACACTCGTTGTGAATCCAGCCAACATGTCAGATTTCAAAAAGGCTTTTCGGCGAAAGCATAAGATGCTATTATCTGATGATGGCACAATGTCAACAAAGAGAGTAGCATAATTCAACACTGCAAGCACGACACAAAATGCAGAAATAAAATATAAATCATGCCTTACCTTTGACGAAATTCTTTTGTTGGCACTCCAATATGTCCCATAAACATCACAAATGGTCCTTTTGTTCGATTAATTCCATCGATATATATCCAAAATGTCAATTTATTTGGACCGTTTCATCCAGAGAAACACAGCCTCCAACTTTCGCCATGTCACTACAAAATATATCAAAAGTTACATGTAAACTTTACCAAAACATTTCAAACTACTTTTGTAATACAACGTTAGGTATTTTTAAACGTTAATAATCAATCAATTTGAAGACGGGATGATCTGTGTTCAATACAAAAAAGAAAACAAACTGACGCAACTTTTTTCGTAACGTGCCTCTCTCAAAAAATGTACTTCATGTGACCCTCATTTACGATAGCCCTACTTCTTCATTACACAAAGGAATAACCTCAACCGATTTCCAAGGACTGGTGACATCCAGTGGAAGCGGTAGGAACTGCAAGCAAGTCCATTAGAAATCTGGTGTCTCTAAAAAACTCATTGAAAAGACAGTGACATCAAAAAAATAAAAATTCTGAATGGTTTGTCCTCAGGGTTTTGCCTGCTACATAAGTTCTGTTATACTCACAGACATGATTCAAACAGTTTTAGAAACGTCAGAGTGTTTTCTATCCAAATCTAATAATAATATGCATATCTTATATTCTGGGGATGAGTAGCAGGCAGTTGAATTTTGGCATGCTATTTATCCGAAAGTGAAAATGCTGCCCCCTGCCCACAAGAAGTTAACCACACACTTGTTGTTTATGTACATGGATTTTATAGTGTTATATGTTTTACCCCCAACACCACTTTCCATCAGCTTGTATAGCAGGCCCTCGAGCAAAATTGAGTCAAAAACGTTTTGGGAATCAACAAAGCATGAGAAGACTTTGCCTTGTTTTGGTTTGTTTTTTTGTCAGTTAGGGTGTGCAGGGTGAATACGTGGTCTGTTTTACGGTAATTTGGTAAACATACAATTTGACATTTGTGTCACGTTGTATAAAGGGATTCGGGAGACAGGCGCAGGAATGTGTAATCGTTTTTTTTATTAAGCCCAAATTACGACGTGCCGTGTAAAGGCACGGGGACCAAACAAACACGTCACAAAAACACATCCGTGTCAAGTACATTGTTCTCACTGAGGAAATGTACGAGTCTGCTGTTAAATACAATGCAGCGGATTTTCCCAAGGTTGCTGTTGACGCGTATCCCCCGGTAGTTATTGGGGTCAAATTTGTCTCCACTTTTGTGGATTGGGGTGATCAGTTCTTGGTTCCAAATATTGGGGAAGATGCCAGATCTGAGGATGGGGGGGGGGTGAGTGGAGACAGAGTACATTTTGATGGCTGGAAACTCTTTTTACAGTTGTGGTTCTTACTGCAATGCTGAGTGAGTATGATACTCAACTGTATGTTACAATTACCCTCTATGTCTCTGATCTTCTTCCCCATCTTAAGTTCAAGTCAGTCAATTGTTACAACACGTTCAGTCGGATGATGTCATAGTATAACCAATTGGAATTTGTGGTCTGTATATTTTATAATTTAGGATACCGTCAACAACACAGACTTTTTGGGGTTGGAGGGTTTGTATTTTGTCCTGTAGCTCATTCAAGGTAATTGGAGAATCCAGTGGGTTCTGGTAGTCTTCAATAGTTGATTCTAAGATTTGTATTTGATCCCCGAAGTGGTTAGAGTCTTTGGATTCTTCAACTATATTGAGCTGATTCCTGACGTGCTGTTCCTTCTTTTTCCGTAGTGTATTTCTGTATTGTTTTAGTGATTCACCATAGTGAAGAAGTAGACTCAGGTTTTCTGGGTCTCTGTGTTTTTGGTTCAACAGGTTTCTCTATTTCTTTCTTAGGTTTTTGCATTCTTCATCAAACCATTTGTCATTGTTGTTCATTGTCTTAGGTTGTCTGTATGAAATGTTTAGATTTTATAAGGAAGCTGAGAGGTCAAATATACTGTTAAGGTTTTCTACTGCCAAGTTTACACCTTCACTATTACAGTGGAATGTTTTACCCAGGAAGTTGTCTAAAAGGGATTGAATTTGTTGTTGCCTAATAGTTTTTTGGGTAGGTTTCCACACTACTTTCCTTCCATCTATAGCATTTCTTAATATCATTCAGTTCCTATTGGCTTTGATGCCTCTCTCTCCCTCCTACATGGCTGGGGAGGCCAGACCTCAGACTCAACATCAGGATAACATATTCGTAAGGGTCAATTAAAGGAGACTGACTGATCTATTCCTCTCTCTCTCTGTCTGTTTCAGAACACCCTGGAGTCCTGTAACATCTGCAGTAAACCCATCATGGAGCGTATCCTGCGGGCGACAGGGAAGGCTTACCACCCCCACTGCTTCACCTGTGTGGTGTGTCAACGCAGCCTGGACGGTATCCCGTTCACCGTGGACGCCGCCAACCACATCCACTGTATCGACGACTTCCACAAGTAAGGGGGCTGCCGCCAACTCACACGGACGGACACACGCTCCCCCCGCACATTGCCATCGACACACACACACACACACACACACACACACACACACACACACACACACACACACACACACACACACACACACACACACACACACACCCAAGTATGTTAATAGGTCATAAATAAGCTATACATTAATGCCTAGTTTATGAGGAGAGAAACAGAAGTACAAATGTCACTCTCACTACCTCACATTCAGTAAGTACAGGAGTCGTGTAGCGTACCCCTGTGGGTCAATTCCTCATCACAAGTCTGACCTCAACAAAGCAATCTCTGTGTTGAAGAACAGATTAGGCTTTTTTTTCACTGCCTGAGCTGTAATCTCACGAAGCCACCACCCACCTCACTTCCTGCTTCTGAGCCAATCACCAAGCCACCACCTACCTCACTTCCTGGTTCACTTCCTGGTTCTGAGCCGTTCATTGGGCCTCACGTCCAATCACCTGATAGGAGCAGAAACCTCTGTCTTCACTTCCTCATGGGTGTTCTTGTTAGAGAGGCCTGTTCCTCCAGTAGGAGTTTCCTATATGACTTTAGTTCAATGAGGCTTGAAGATCAGTAGTATTTGTATTTGTATCTCTTTCTCTTTCTCTCTCAATTCAATTCAAAGGGCTTTATTGGCATGGGAGACATATGTTTAAATTGCCAAAGCAAGTGAAATAGACAGGAAGTTAACAAGTGGAATAGACAGGAAGGGACAAGGGAAATAAACAAAAACATGTAAAAGAATAAAGACATTTCAAATGTCATACTATGTCTATATACCGTGTTGTAACGATGTGCAAATAGTTAAAGTACAAAAGGGAAAATAAATAAACATAAATATAGGTTGTATTTACGATGGTGTTTGTTCTTCACTGGTTGACCTTTTCTTGTTGCAACAGGTCACACATCTTGCTGCTGTGAAGACACACTGTGGTATTTCACCCAGTAGATATGGGAGTTTATCAAAATTAGATTTGTTTTCGAATTCTTTGTGGATCTGTGTAATCTGAGGGAAATATGTGTCTATAATATGGTGTTACATTTGGCAGGAGGTTAGGAAGTGCAGCTCAGTTTCCACCTCGTGTTGTGGGCCTTCGGTGGCCTTTCTCAATTACAAGGCTATGCTCACTGAGTCTCTACATAGTCAAGGATTTTCTTAATTTTGGGTCAGTCACAGTGGTCAGGTATTCTGCTATTGTGTACTGTCTGTTTAGAGCCAAATACCATTCCAGTTTGCTTAGGTCTAATTGTGTTACTGTCCTGGGGCTCTCTGGGCCTCTCTCTCATCTCTGTCTCTCTTCTCTGTCTCTCTCCCTCTGTCTCTCTGTCTCTCGTCTATCTGTCTCTCTCTTCTCTCTCTGTCTCTCATCTCTCTGTCTCTCGTCTCTGTCTCTCTCTCTGTCTCCCCCATTAGGAAGTTTGCCCCTCGTTGCTGTGTATGTTCTGAGCCCATCATGCCAGCTCCAGGCCAGGAGGAGACTGTTCGTATCGTCGCCTTGGATCGAGACTTCCACGTGCAGTGTTACCGCTGTGAGGTGTGTATATACAGTGTTACCGCTGTGAGGTGTGTATCTACTATACAGTGTTACCTCTGTGAGGTGTGTATCTACAGTGTTACCTCTGTGAGGTGTGTATCTACAGTGTTACCTCTGTGAGGTGTGTATCTACTATACAGTGTTACCTCTGTGAGGTGTGTATCTACTATACAGTGTTATCTCTGTGAGGTGTGTATCTACTATACAGTGTTATCTCTGTGAGGTGTGTATCTACTATACAGTGTTATCTCTGTGAGGTGTGTATCTACAGTGTTACCTCTGTGAGGTGTGTATCTACTATACAGTGTTATCTCTGTGAGGTGTGTATCTACAGTGTTACCTCTGTGAGGTGTGTATCTACTATACAGTGTTATCTCTGTGAGGTGTGTATCTACTATACAGTGTTATCTCTGTGAGGTGTGTATCTACAGTGTTACCTCTGAGGTGTGTATCTACTATACAGTGTTATCTCTGTGAGGTGTGTATCTACAGTGTTACCTCTGTGAGGTGTGTATCTACTATACAGTGTTATCTCTGTGAGGTGTGTATCTACAGTGTTACCTCTGTGAGGTGTGTATCTACTATACAGTGTTATCTCTGTGAGGTGTGTATCTACAGTGTTACCTCTGTGAGGTGTGTATCTACTATACAGTGTTATCTCTGTGAGGTGTGTATCTACTATACAGTGTTATCTCTGTGAGGTGTGTATCTACTATACAGTGTTATCTCTGTGAGGTGTGTATCTACAGTGTTACCTCTGTGAGGTGTGTATCTACTATACAGTGTTACCTCTGTGAGGTGTATATCTACAGTGTTACCTCTGTGAGGTGTGTATCTACTATACAGTGTTATCTCTGTGAGGTGTGTATCTACTATACAGTGTTATCTCTGTGAGGTGTGTATCTACAGTGTTACCTCTGTGAGGTGTGTATCTACTATACAGTGTTACCTCTGTGAGGTGTGTATCTACTATACAGTGTTACCTCTGTGAGGTGTGTATCTACAGTGTTACCTCTGTGAGGTGTGTATCTACTATACAGTGTTACCTCTGTGAGGTGTGTATCTACAGTGTTATCTCTGTGAGGTGTGTATCTACAGTGTTACCTCTGTGAGGTGTGTATCTACAGTGTTACCGCTGTGAGGTGTGTATCTACTATACAGTGTTATCTCTGTGAGGTGTGTATCTACAGTGTTACCTCTGTGAGGTGTGTATCTACAGTGTTACCTCTGTGAGGTGTATATCTACAGTGTTATCTCTGTGAGGTGTGTATCTACTATACAGTGTTACCTCTGTGAGGTGTGTATCTACAGTGTTACCGCTGTGAGGTGTGTATCTACTATACAGTGTTATCTCTGTGAGGTGTGTATCTACAGTGTTACCTCTGTGAGGTGTGTATCTACTATACAGTGTTACTGCTGTGAGGTGTGTATCTACTATACAGTGTTACCTCTGTGAGGTGTGTATCTACTATACAGTGTTATCTCTGTGAGGTGTGTATCTACAGTGTTACTGCTGTGAGGTGTGTATCTACAGTGTTACCTCTGTGAGGTGTGTATCTACTATACAGTGTTACCTCTGTGAGGTGTGTATCTACTATACAGTGTTATCTCTGTGAGGTGTGTATCTACTATACAGTGTTACCTCTGTGAGGTGTGTATATACAGTGTTACCTCTGTGAGGTGTGTATCTACTATACAGTGTTACCTCTGTGAGGTGTGTATCTACTATACAGTGTTACCTCTGTGAGGTGTGTATCTACTATACAGTGTTATCTCTGTGAGGTGTGTATCTACAGTGTTACCTCTGTGAGGTGTGTATCTACTATACAGTGTTACCTCTGTGAGGTGTGTATCTACTATACAGTGTTACCTCTGTGAGGTGTGTATCTACTATACAGTGTTACCTCTGTGAGGTGTGTATCTACTATACAGTGTTATCTCTGTGAGGTGTGTATCTACTATACAGTGTTATCTCTGTGAGGTGTGTATCTACTATACAGTGTTATCTCTGTGAGGTGTGTATCTACTATACAGTGTTACCTCTGTGAGGTGTGTATCTACTATACAGTGTTATCTCTGTGAGGTGTGTATCTACAGTGTTACCTCTGTGAGGTGTGTATCTACTATACAGTGTTACCTCTGTGAGGTGTATATCTACAGTGTTACCTCTGTGAGGTGTGTATCTACTATACAGTGTTATCTCTGTGAGGTGTGTATCTACTATACAGTGTTATCTCTGTGAGGTGTGTATCTACAGTGTTACCTCTGTGAGGTGTGTATCTACTATACAGTGTTACCTCTGTGAGGTGTGTATCTACTATACAGTGTTACCTCTGAGGTGTATATCTACTATACAGTGTTACCTCTGTGAGGTGTGTATCTACAGTGTTACCTCTGTGAGGTGTGTATCTACAGTGTTACCTCTGTGAGGTGTATATCTACTATACAGTGTTACCTCTGTGAGGTGTGTATCTACAGTGTTATCTCTGTGAGGTGTGTATCTACAGTGTTACCTCTGTGAGGTGTGTATCTACAGTGTTACCGCTGTGAGGTGTGTATCTACTATACAGTGTTATCTCTGTGAGGTGTGTATCTACAGTGTTACCTCTGTGAGGTGTGTATCTACTATACAGTGTTACTGCTGTGAGGTGTGTATCTACTATACAGTGTTACCTCTGTGAGGTGTGTATCTACTATACAGTGTTATCTCTGTGAGGTGTGTATCTACAGTGTTACTGCTGTGAGGTGTGTATCTACTATACAGTGTTACCTCTGTGAGGTGTGTATCTACAGTGTTACCTCTGTGAGGTGTGTATCTACAGTGTTACCTCTGTGAGGTGTGTATCTACAGTGTTATCTCTGTGAGGTGTGTATCTACAGTGTTATCTCTGTGAGGTGTGTATCTACAGTGTTACTGCTGTGAGGTGTGTATCTACTATACAGTGTTACCTCTGTGAGGTGTATATCTACAGTGTTATCTCTGTGAGGTGGTATCTACAGTG
>NW_024060604.1:20000-22881 GCF_016432855.1 Salvelinus namaycush | reverse complement strand
TATGGTGCTCCCATATCGGGCATGGGCGTGGGCAGGCCCTTAAAAGTCGTTTTCATTCGATTTCAATAGCGGCACCTGGTAACCCAAAAAGAGGGCACTCTGTCGTTTTTCCTGAATAGTTCAACATAGAATATTTTCGGACTTTTTTTGAAAAGCTCCATAAATCCCTTAGGCCGGTGCCTACTGACTTGGCCCTACTATGGTGCTCCCATATCGGGCATGGGTGTGGGCAGGCTATTAAAAGTCGTTTTCATTCGATTTCAATAGGGGCACCTGGTAACCCAAAAAGAGGGCACTCTGTCGTTTTTCCTGAAAGTTCAACATAGAATATTTTCGGACTTTTTTTGAAAAGCTCCATAAATCCCTTAGGCCGGTGCCTACTGACTTGTGCCCGTAGTATGGTGCTCCCATATCGGGCATGGGTGTGGGCAGGCTATTAAAAGTCGTTTTCATTCGATTTCAATAGGGGCACCTGGTAACCCAAAAAGAGGGCACTCTGTCGTTTTTCCTGAAAGTTCAACATAGAATATTTTCGGACTTTTTTTGAAAAGCTCCATAAATCCCTTAGGCCGGTGCCTACTGACTTGTGCCCGTAGTATGGTGCTCCCATATCGGGCATGGGTGTGGGCAGGCTATTAAAAGTCGTTTTCATTCGATTTCAATAGGGGCACCTGGTAACCCAAAAAGTGGGCACTCTGTCGTTTTTCCTGAGTAGTTCAACATAGAATATTTTCGGACTTTTTTTGAAAAGCTCCATAAATCCCTTAGGCCGGTGCCTACTGACTTGGGCCCCTACTATGGTGCTCCCATATCGGGCATGGGCGTGGGCAGGCCCTTAAAAGTCGTTTTCATTCGATTTCAATAGCGGCACCTGGTAACCCAAAAAGAGGGCACTCTGTCGTTTTTCCTGAATAGTTCAACATAGAATATTTTCGGACTTTTTTTGAAAAGCTCCATAAATCCTTTAGGCCGGTGCCTACTGACTTGGGCCCCTACTATGGTGCTCCCATATCGGGCATGGGCGTGGGCAGGCCCTTAAAAGTCGTTTTCATTCGATTTCAATAGCGGCACCTGGTAACCCAAAAAGAGGGCACTCTGTCGTTTTTCCTGAATAGTTCAACATAGAATATTTTCGGACTTTTTTTGAAAAGCTCCATAAATCCCTTAGGCCGGTGCCTACTGACTTGGGCCCCTACTATGGTGCTCCCATATCGGGCATGGGCGTGGGCAGGCCCTTAAAAGTCGTTTTCATTCGATTTCAATAGGGGCACCTGGTAACCCAAACTAACATAAGGTGGTGTCAGTAGTGCGGGTGACTACATACATTTTTGAAAAGCTCCATAATCCTTTAGGCCGGTGCCTACTGACTTGTGCCCGTAGTATGGTGCTCCCATAGCGGGCATGGGTGTCTGCAGGTCATTTAAATTCGTTTTCATTCGATTTAAATAGGGGCACCTGGTAACCCAAAAAGTGGGCACTCTGTCGTTTTTCCTGAGTAGTTCAACATAGAAAGTATTCAGACCTTATTTTTGAAAAGCTCCATAAATCCCTTAGGCCGGTGGCCACTGACTTGTGCCCATAGTATGGTGCTCCCATAGCGGGCATGGGTGTCTGCAGGTCATTTAAATTCATTTTCATTCGATTAGAATAGGAGCACCTGGTAACCCAAAAATAATACCAGGTGCACGGAGGGGAGGATGAGTACAGACATTTTATATAAAAGCTCCATAAATCCCTTAGGCCGGTGGCCACTGACTTGTGCCCGTAGTATGGTGCTCCCATAGCGGGCATGGGTGTCTGCAGGTCATTTAAATTCGTTTTCATTCGATTTCAATAGGGGCACCTGGTAACCCAAAAAGTGGGCACTCTGTCGTTTTTCCTGAGAAGTTCAACATATAAAGTATTCAGACCTTATTTTTTAAAAGCTCCATAAATCTTTTAGGCCGGTGGCCACTGACTTGTGCCCGTAGTATGGTGCTCCCATAGCGGGCATGGGTGTGGGCAGGTCATTTAAATTCATTTTCATTCGATTTCAATAGCAGCACCTGGTAACCCAAAAATAATACCAGGTGCACTCATTCGATTTCAATAGGAGCACCTGGTAACCCAAAAGAGGGCACTTAGCCGTTTTTCCTGAGTAGTTCAACATAGAATATTTTCGGACCTTTTTTGAAAAGCTCCATAAATCCTTCAGGCCGGCCCCCACTGACTTGTGCCCATAGTATGGTGCTCCCATAGCGGGCATGGGTGTCTGCAGGCCATTTAAAATCATTTTCATTCGATTTCAATAGCAGCACCTGGTAACCCAAAAATAATACCAGGTGCACTCATTCGATTTCAATAGGAGCACCTGGTAACCCAAAAATAATACCAGGTGCACAGAAGGGAGGATGAGTACAGACATTTTTTAAAAGCTTCATAAATCACTCAGGCCGGCCCCAACTGACTTGGGTCCGTAGTATGGTTGTTCCATATAGGGTATTGAGGTATGTAGCCTATCTAAAATCATTTAAAACCATTATAAAAATATGCACCTGGTAACCCAAAAATAATACCAGGTGCACGGCAGTGGCACTCTGTCACTTTTTCGACCAATTCCCGAAATCTTGAAATAATGATAAAACATAATTCCCGATGGGCTAGATGCCCCAAATTTTGGCTCATACCCTCTCTCGTGATGGTCAACAGTTATCCACTGTAAAAAAAAATTCGGAACCATAGGAATCTATTGTACAGGCAAGTGATTTTTTTCCCCAAAACATTAAAACACGATTTTCTATTAAAATGTTTTATAGAAAAACGGTTATAATTAGATGAAAATGTTCGTCTATTTGTACCCTTTCGTGCAAAAAAAACCTCAACCAGATTGGAGTTGTATTTT
>NW_024060604.1:0-7500 GCF_016432855.1 Salvelinus namaycush | reverse complement strand
CCAGGGGGTAAGCTGTACTCTCACGTCCGTAGACATGCATGTTCCCCGGATAGTGAGTGAAGGCCTATAGCCCTGGAGGTCCGTATCTCCAGGGGGTAAGCTGTACTCTCACGTCCGGAGACATGCATGTTTCCCGGATAGTGAGTGAAGGCCTATAGCCCTGGAGGTCCGTATCTCCAGGGGGTAAGCTGTACTCTCACGTCCGGAGACATGCATGTTGACCCGGGTAGTGAGTGAAGGCCTATAGCCCTGGAGGTCCGTAGTTCCACTGTCCTTAAGGGGGGCAGAGCAGTCAGCCTCTTTGGAGGTTGGCTGCTCTGTCCCCCTTTTTTTTGGCCCATTTTCCCATCACCATTTCCCCATCAATCTTCAGCAAAGCCCTGCCATTGATGTACATTGTGTTCCCAGGCCCCAATGCCTAAAATCAGCTTACCCTATCCAATGATGCCATCTTGTGGACAAATCCAGATGGTGCGGGAATTTTAAAAATTGTATCCCAGTTAAAGTGCCTCTAGCCCGGCATAGTATTTAATGTGTATACCCCTGAAATCCTATGCAATTACCATTCTATGGCACTTATGGAAGTGCCAAGTGCCAAATGCCAAGTGCCAAGTGCCAAGTGCCACAGGGCTCCAGGGGGGCAGTGCACACATAATGTTACCCCAGTCAGAGTGCCTCTTGCCCGGCATAGTATTTAATGTGTATACCCCTGAAATCCTATGCAATTACCATAATAATTTTATCCCAGTCAAAGTGCCTCTAGCCCGGCATAGTATTTAATGTGTATACCCCTGAAATCCTATGCAATTACCATCATAATTTTATCCCAGCTTACCCTATCCAATGTCGCCATCATGTGGACAAATCCAGATGGTGCGGGAATTTTTAAAATTGTATCCCAGTCAAAGTGCCTCTTGCCCGGCATAGTATTTAATGTGTATAGCCCTGAAATCCTATGCAATTACCACTCTATGGCACTTATGGAAGTGCCAAGTGCCAAATGCCAAGTGCCAAATGCCAAGTGCCAAGTGCCAAGTGCCACAGGGCAGTGCACACCTAATGTTACCCCAGTCAGAGTGCCTCTTGCCCGGCATAGTATTTAATGTGTATACCCCTGAAATCCTATGCAATTACCACTCTATGGCACTTATGAAAGGTTTAAAGTGCCAAATGCCAAGTGCCAAATGCCAAGTGCCAAGTGCCACAGGGCTCCAGGGGGGTAGTGCACACATAATGTTACCCCGGTCAGAGTGCCTCTTGCCCGGCATAGTATTTAATGTGTATACCCCTGAAATCCTATGCAATTACCACTCTATGGCACTTATGAAAGGTTTAAAGTGCCAAATGCCAAGTGCCAAATGCCAAGTGCCAAGTGCCACAGGGCTCCAGGGGGGTAGTGCACACATAATGTTACCCCGGTCAGAGTGCCTCTTGCCCGGCATAGTATTTAATGTGTGTAGCCCTTTATTCTTTAAAAATGACCCAGTCAGGGGTCTGGCACCTATGGCACTTATGAAAGGTTTAAAGTGCCAAGTGCCAAGTGCCACAGGGCTCCAGGGGGGCAGTGCACACCTAATGTTACCCCGGTCAGAGTGCCTCTTGCCCGGCATAGTATTTAATGTGTGTAGCCCTTTATTCTTTAAAAATGACCCAGTCAGGGGTCTGGCACCTATGGCACTTATGAAAGGTTTAAAGTGCCAAGTGCCAAGTGCCAAGTGCCACAGGGCTCCAGGGGGGCAGTGCACACCTAATGTTACCCCGGTCAGAGTGCCTCTTGCCCGGCATAGTATTTAATGTGTGTAGCCCTTTATTCTTTAAAAATGACCCAGTCAGGGGTCTGGCACCTATGGCACTTATGAAAGGTTTAAAGTGCCAAGTGCCAAGTGCCAAGTGCCACAGGGCTCCAGGGGGGGGCAGTGCACACCTAATGTTACCCCGGTCAGAGTGCCTCTTGCCCGGCATATTTTTTTTTTTTAAATAGCTTTAAAAATTACCCAGGCAGGGGTTTGGCACCTATGGCACCTGTGGCACTGCTGATGGAACTTACGACCTTCTTAGGGTTAGGGTTAGGGTTAGGGTTGGGGCGTTTGGCACTTGGTGAAGGGGCGTTTGACACTTGTGTAAGTGGCATTGTGGTATGTGGAAGTGGCATTGTGGTATGTGGAAGTGGCATTGTGGTATGTGGAAGTGGCATTGTGGTATGTGGAAGTGGTATTGTGGCATGTGGCATCTGAGCCTGTGGGCTCCAAGGGCAGTGCTCTATGAATTGAATCCCATTCAAGGTGCCTATTTTCCGGCATAACAATTCATGTCTATAGCCCTAAGCAGGGCATAGCTATGACACAGCCCCGCCCTTGCCCCGCCCGTGCCCCGCCCGTGCCCCGCTCGCGCCGCACCTGTATCCACACCTGGTGATAATTAGGCCATTGATTAGGCGACGGTTGGAAGCTAACAAACATACACACAGGAAGGCAGGAGAGAGAAGCTAGCTATGGACAGCAAACAAAAACGACATGACTGTGGACTTTGTACCAAGACGCATATTTCGCGGATAGACAAACATTTTAAGACTGTCCATGGACTTACACACGCATCTATGGAATGGAATCATGCCGTGCAATGTAGCCCGATTTCGGCTGAGACACAGCAGGCCTACCCAGGGGATTGTATGGAGCCTAACAACGGCGTTGGAAGTGAGTTGTCCGCAGAACAGCAGCTGAGTGGCGAGAGTGAGCAGTCAGCGGTGCAGTCAACCAGTCAGGCGACGGTGCAGTCAACCGGTGAACAATGCTCGGAACCGGGGGAGCAATGCAGCGTCATGTCGCCTTCCACCGATAGCGAAAGTGATGGAGGCGGCGGTGGTGTGCCGTCCACAACTGAAGGTTTGAGTGATGTCATTTTGAATGAATATGCTACCTATATTAAGGGTATTAACCCTTCAGTTAAAAGAATAGACAATAGTCACACCAGTCTGTCACGAGTACGGGAATTCCTCCGCATTATGTCCGAGGACAAATCCGATGAAGGCCTGTGTTTTCTGGACAACTACATGCGTGTGTATGAGTGGTACCGGACATGTGAAGGCCGTAGTTTGGCACCATCCACATTAAAACTATACCGATCAGATGTTAGAAGTTTCCTGAAATATCTTATTCAGTTCCGGCCGAATGGTCTGCAAGCTAAAGCCAGTGTAATTCGCAAATTGTTACTCTGCTTGGCAAAGATAGACAGGGATTCTAGGCAGAGCCTGGCAACGCACATGGCACAATTTCGCAGACGCTGCAGGGACGAGGTGCTCAGCGCTGCGGAGTTAAAACGATTTTTGGAGCTAAGCAATGCATCTATTCCTTCTGTTCTCAGCAGGCTGGAAGTCCGAGCCACCTCATCTGACAGACGCAGGTTTGCGGCTCTCATGTCCAGCCGGTTGGCGACTTTTAATGGAACTCGACGATCCCCAGTCACCATGTTCGGTGAGAGTGATTTCAATGAAATAACCAATGAAAGTGGGGTTTATCAAATGACTGTAGCAAGCCACAAAACTAACTACAGCTTCGGGGAGTGCAGAATTGTTATATCTGATGAGGAATACACTTGGCTTCAACGATTCCATCGGATCAGGCCTCATCTGAGTGGAATGACCCCAGACACAACACTCTTCTTTTTCACATGCTCTGGTAAACCATACGGTAATCTCTGTGATTGTGTGGGTAAGATTTTTGCAGAGTTTGGCATTGGAAGGAAAGTGACATTTGGTACAATTCGAAGAAGCATTGCCACATTAAACTTTAATCTTGGGTCGCTTACAGACCGTGGAACTGTGGCTGACCACATGTGTCACTCCCTGGAGACGCAGGCACGCTACTACCGTTCCCATAATTTGCCTCATAATGCAAGCCAGGCTCGGAGACTAATTGAGGGACAAATCAATCCATGAATAACTCTAAATAAATACAATATTTTTTGCAATTAATCCTTGTCTTTGTGTGTCATTTTCATTCGATTTCAATAGGAGCACCTAGTAACCCAAAAATAATACCAGGTGCACTCATTCGATTAGAATGGGAGCACCTGGTAACCCAAAAATAATACCAGGTGCACGGAGGGGAGGATGAGTACAGACATTTTATATAAAAGCTCCATAAATCCCTTAGGCCGGTGGCCACTGACTTGTGCCCGTAGTATGGTGCTCCCATATCGGGCATGGGTGTGGGCAGGCCCTTAAAAGTCATTTTCATTCGATTTCTGTAGCAGCACCTGGTAACCCAAACTAACATAAGGTGGTGTCAGTAGTGAGGATGCGGACAGACCTTTTATATAAAAGCTCCATAAATCCTTTAGGCCGGTGCCTACTGACTTGTGCCCGTAGTATGGTGCTCCCATAGCGGGCATGGGTGTCTGCAGGTCATTTAAATTCGTTTTCATTCGATTTAAATAGGGGCACCTGGTAACCCAAAAAGTGGGCACTCTGTCGTTTTTCCTGAGTAGTTCAACATAGAAAGTATTCAGACCTTATTTTGAAAAGCTCCATAAATCCCTTAGGCCGGTGCCCACTGACTTGTGCCCATAGTATGGTGCTCCCATAGCGGGCATGGGTGTCTGCAGGTCATTTAAATTCATTTTCATTCGATTAGAATAGGAGCACCTGGTAACCCAAAAATAATACCAGGTGCACGGAGGGGAGGATGAGTACAGACATTTTATATAAAAGCTCCATAAATCCCTTAGGCCGGTGCCCACTGACTTGTGCCCATAGTATGGTGCTCCCATAGCGGGCATGGGTGTCTGCAGGTCATTTAAATTCATTTTCATTCGATTAGAATAGGAGCACCTGGTAACCCAAAAGAGGGCACTTAGCCGTTTTTCCTGAGTAGTTCAACATAGAATATTTTCGGACCTTTTTTGAAAAGCTCCATAAATCCCTCAGGCCGGCCCCCACTGACTTGTGCCCATAGTATGGTGCTCCCATAGCGGGCATGGGTGTCTGCAGGCCATTTAAAATCATTTTCATTCGATTTCAATAGCAGCACCTGGTAACCCAAACTAACATAAGGTGGTGTCAGTAGTGAGGATCGATTTCAATAGCAGCACCTGGTAACCCAAAAAGAGGGCACATAGCCGTTTTTCCTGAATAGTTCAACATAGAATATTTTCGGACTAATTTTGAAAAGCTCCATAAATCCCTTAGGCCGGTGCCTACTGACTTGGACCCCTACTATGGTGCTCCCATATCGGGCATGGGCGTGGGCAGGCCCTTAAAAGTCGTTTTCATTCGATTTCAATAGGGGCACCTGGTAACCCAAAAAGAGGGCACTCTGTCGTTTTTCCTGAATAGTTCAACATAGAATATTTTCGGACTATTTTTGAAAAGCTCCATAAATCCCTTAGGCCGGTGCCTACTGACTTGGACCCCTACTATGGTGCTCCCATATCGGGCATGGGCGTGGGCAGGCCCTTAAAAGTCGTTTTCATTCGATTTCAATAGCGGCACCTGGTAACCCAAAAAGAGGGCACTCTGTCGTTTTCCTGAATAATTCAACATAGAATATTTTCGGACTTTTTTTGAAAAGCTCCATAAATCCCTTAGGCCGGTGCCTACTGACTTGGACCCCTACTATGGTGCTCCCATATCGGGCATGGGCGTGGGCAGGCCCTTAAAAGTCGTTTTCATTCGATTTCAATAGCGGCACCTGGTAACCCAAAAAGAGGGCACTCTGTCGTTTTTCCTGAATAATTCAACATAGAATATTTTCGGACTTTTTTTGAAAAGCTCCATAAATCCCTTAGGCCGGTGCCTACTGACTTGGACCCCTACTATGGTGCTCCCATATCGGGCATGGGCGTGGGCAGGCCCTTAAAGTCGTTTTCATTCGATTTCAATAGGGGCACCTGGTAACCCAAAAAGAGGGCACTCTGTCGTTTTTCCTGAATAATTCAACATAGAATATTTTCGGACTTTTTTTGAAAAGCTCCATAAATCCCTTAGGCCGGTGCCTACTGACTTGGACCCCTACTATGGTGCTCCCATATCGGGCATGGGCGTGGGCAGGCCCTTAAAAGTCGTTTTCATTCGATTTCAATAGGGGCACCTGGTAACCCAAAAAGAGGGCACTCTGTCGTTTTTCCTGAATAATTCAACATAGAATATTTCGGACTTTTTTTGAAAAGCTCCATAAATCCCTTAGGCCGGTGCCTACTGACTTGGACCCCTACTATGGTGCTCCCATATCGGGCATGGGTGTGGGCAGGCCCTTAAAAGTCATTTTCATTCGATTTCAATAGCGGCACCTGGTAACCCAAAAAAGAGGGCACTCTGTCGTTTTTCCTGAATAATTCAACATAGAATATTTTCGGACTTTTTTTGAAAAGCTCCATAAATCCCTTAGGCCGGTGCCTACTGACTTGGACCCCTACTATGGTGCTCCCATATCGGCCATGGGCGTGGGCAGGCCCCTTAAAAGTCGTTTTCATTCGATTTCAATAGGGGCACCTGGTAACCCAAAAAGAGGGCACTCTGTCGTTTTTCCTGAATATTCAACATAGAATTATTTTCGGACTTTTTTGAAAGCTCCATAATCCCTTAGCCGGTGCCTACTGACTTGGACCCCTCTATGGTGCTCCATATCGGGCATGGGCGTGGGCAGTGCCCTTAACAGTGACATGCATGGATTTCAATAGCGGGCACCTGGGTACCCAAAAAGAGGGCACTCTGTCGTTTTTCCTGAATAAGTTCACATAGAATATTTTCGGGACTCATTTTTTGAACGCTCCATAAATCCCTTTAGGCCTGGTGCCTGACTGGACTTAGGATCCCTACTATGGGTGCTCCCATATCGGGCATGGGCGTGGGGCAGGCCCTTAAAAGTCGGTTTTCATCTATTTCAATAGCGGCACCTGGTAAACCCCAAAAGAGGGCACTCTGTCGTTTTTCCTGAATCATTCAACATAAGAATTTTTCGGACTTTTTTTGAAAAGACTCCAATCAATCCCTTAGGCGGTGCCTACTGACTTGGACCCTATCTATGGTGCTCCCATATCGGGCATGGGCTGTGGGCAGGCCCTTAAAGTCACTTTTCATTCGATTCATCAATAGCGGCACCTGGTAACCCAAAAAGAGGGCACTCTGTCGTTTTTCCGAATAGTCAACATAGAATATTTTCGGACCAATTTTTTGTGGAAAGCTCCATAAATCCCTTAGGCCGGTGCCTACTGACTTGTGCCCTAGTATGGTGCTCCCATCGGGCATGGGTGTGCAGGTCTTAAAGTCATTTTCATTCGATTTCAATAGGGCACCTGGTAACCCAAAAGAGGGCACTCTGTCGTTTTTCCTGATAGTTCAACATAGTATTTTCGGACCTTTTTTGAAAAGCTCCATAAATCCCTTAGGCCGGTGCCTACTGACTTGGACCCCATACTATGGTGCTCCCATATCGGGCATGGTGTGGCAGGCCATTTAAAAGTCATTTTCATTCGATTTCAATAGCGGCACCTGGTAACCCAAAA
>NW_024060603.1:2500-22884 GCF_016432855.1 Salvelinus namaycush | reverse complement strand
ATAGAGGACAGTAATACCTACTGGCCATGTCTTTAACACCAGTCTGTTCCATAGAGGACAGTAATACCTACTGGCCATGTCTTTAACACCAGTCTGTTCCATAGAGGACAGTAATACCTACTGGCCATGTCTTTAACACCAGTCTGTTCCATAGAGGACAGTAATACCTACTGGCCATGTCTTTAACACCAGTCTGTTCCATAGAGGACAGTAATACCTACTGGCCATGTCTTTAACACCAGTCTGTTCCATAGAGGACAGTAATACCTACTGGCCATGTCTTTAACACCAGTCTGTTCCATAGAGGACAGTAATACCTACTGGCCATGTCTTTAACACCAGTCTGTTCCATAGAGGACAGTAATACCTACTGGCCATGTCTTTAACACCAGTCTGTTCCATAGAGGACAGTAATACCTACTGGCCATGTCTTTAACACCAGTCTGTTCCATAGAGGACAGTAATACCTACTGGCCATGTCTTTAACACCAGTCTGTTCCATAGAGGACAGTAATACCTACTGGCCATGTCTTTAACACCAGTCTGTTCCATAGAGGACAGTAATACCTACTGGCCATGTCTTTAACACCAGTCTGTTCCATAGAGGACAGTATTACCTACTGGCCATGTCTTTAACACCAGTCTGTTCCATAGAGGACAGTAATACCTACTGGCCATGTCTTTAACACCAGTCTGTTCCATACAGGACAGTATTACCTACTGGCCATGTCTTTAACACCAGTCTGTTCCATAGAGGACAGTAATACCTACTGGCCATGTCTTTAACACCAGTCTGTTCCATAGAGGACAGTATTACCTACTGGTCATGTCTTTAACACCAGTCTGTTCCATAGAGGACAGTATTACCTACTGGCCATGTCTTTAACACCAGTCTGTTCCATAGAGGACAGTATTACCTACTGGCCATGTCTTTAACACCAGTCTGTTCCATAGAGGACAGTAATACCTACTGGCCATGTCTTTAACACCAGTCTGTTCCATAGAGGACAGTAATACCTACTGGCCATGTCTTTAACACCAGTCTGTTCCATAGAGGACAGTAATACCTACTGGCCATGTCTTTAACACCAGTCTGTTCCATAGAGGACAGTAATACCTACTGGCCATGTCTTTAACACCAGTCTGTTCCATAGAGGACAGTATTACCTACTGGCCATGTCTTTAGCACCAGTCTGTTCCATAGAGGACAGTAATACCTACTGGCCATGTCTTTAACACCAGTCTGTTCCATAGAGGACAGTAATACCTACTGGCCATGTCTTTAACACCAGTCTGTTCCATAGAGGACAGTAATACCTACTGGCCATGTCTTTAACACCAGTCTGTTCCATAGAGGACAGTAATACCTACTGGCCATGTCTTTAACACCAGTCTGTTCCATAGAGGACAGTAATACCTACTGGCCATGTCTTTAACACCAGTCTGTTCCATAGAGGACAGTATTACCTACTGGCCATGTCTTTAACACCAGTCTGTTCCATAGAGGACAGTATTACCTACTGGCCATGTCTTTAGCACCAGTCTGTTCCATAGAGGACAGTAATACCTACTGGCCATGTCTTTAACACCAGTCTGTTCCATAGAGGACAGTAATACCTACTGGCCATGTCTTTAACACCAGTCTGTTCCATAGAGGACAGTAATACCTACTGGCCATGTCTTTAACACCAGTCTGTTCCATAGAGGACAGTAATACCTACTGGCCATGTCTTTAACACCAGTCTGTTCCATAGAGGACAGTAATACCTACTGGCCATGTCTTTAACACCAGTCTGTTCCATAGAGGACAGTAATACCTACTGGCCATGTCTTTAACACCAGTCTGTTCCATAGAGGACAGTAATACCTACTGGCCATGTCTTTAACACCAGTCTGTTCCATAGAGGACAGTAATACCTACTGGCCATGTCTTTAACACCAGTCTGTTCCATAGAGGACAGTAATACCTACTGGCCATGTCTTTAACACCAGTCTGTTCCATAGAGGACAGTAATACCTACTGGCCATGTCTTTAACACCAGTCTGTTCCATAGAGGACAGTAATACCTACTGGCCATGTCTTTAACACCAGTCTGTTCCATAGAGGACAGTAATACCTACTGGCCATGTCTTTAACACCAGTCTGTTCCATAGAGGACAGTAATACCTACTGGCCATGTCTTTAACACCAGTCTGTTCCATAGAGGACAGTAATACCTACTGGCCATGTCTTTAACACCAGTCTGTTCCATAGAGGACAGTAATACCTACTGGCCATGTCTTTAACACCAGTCTGTTCCATAGAGGAGAGTAATACCTACTGGCCATGTCTTTAACACCAGTCTGTTCCATAGAGGACAGTAATACCTACTGGCCATGTCTTTAACACCAGTCTGTTCCATAGAGGACAGTAATACCTACTGGCCATGTCTTTAACACCAGTCTGTTCTATAGAGGACAGTAATACCTACTGGCCATGTCTTTAACACCAGTCTGTTCCATAGAGGACAGTAATACCTACTGGCCATGTCTTTAACACCAGTCTGTTCCATAGAGGACAGTAATACCTACTGGCCATGTCTTTAACACCAGTCTGTTCCATAGAGGACAGTAATACCTACTGGCCATGTCTTTAACACCAGTCTGTTCCATAGAGGACAGTAATACCTACTGGCCATGTCTTTAACACCAGTCTGTTCCATAGAGGACAGTAATACCTACTGGCCATGTCTTTAACACCAGTCTGTTCCATAGAGGACAGTAATACCTACTGGCCATGTCTTTAACACCAGTCTGTTCCATAGAGGACAGTAATACCTACTGGCCATGTCTTTAACACCAGTCTGTTCCATAGAGGACAGTAATACCTACTGGCCATGTCTTTAACACCAGTCTGTTCCATAGAGGACAGTAATACCTACTGGCCATGTCTTTAACACCAGTCTGTTCCATAGAGGACAGTAATACCTACTGGCCATGTCTTTAACACCAGTCTGTTCCATAGAGGAGAGTAATACCTACTGGCCATGTATTTAACACCAGTCTGTTCCATAGAGGACAGTAATACCTACTGGCCATGTCTTTAACACCAGTCTGTTCCATAGAGGACAGTAATACCTACTGGCCATGTCTTTAACACCAGTCTGTTCTATAGAGGACAGTAATACCTACCGGCCATGTCTTTAACACCAGTCTGTTCCATAGAGGACAGTAATACCTACTGGCCATGTCTTTAACACCAGTCTGTTCCATAGAGGACAGTAATACCTACTGGCCATGTCTTTAACACCAGTCTGTTCCATAGAGGACAGTAATACCTACTGGCCATGTCTTTAACACCAGTCAATCAGATGTTCCCTGTCTGTTCTGGATCTACCAGATATATGAATATGTTCTTGTCATCTACACTCTCTCTTCCAGAGATGCCATCATCACCAGTTCCATCAACTCCCTGACCAGCTTCTTCTCTGGCTTCGTCATCTTCTCCTTCCTGGGTTATATGTCCCATAAACACAGCGTGCCACTGGACAAGGTGGCCACAGACGGTCAGTATTGTTAATGTTCTGGACAAGGTGACCACAGACGGTCAGTATTCATAATGTTCTGGACAAGGTGACCACAGACGGTCAGTATTCATAATGTTCAGGACAAGGTGACCACAGACGGTCAGTATTCATAATGTTCTGGACAAGGTGACCACAGACAGTCAGTATTCGTAATGTTCAGGACAAGGTGACCACAGACGGTCAGTATTCATAATGTTCTGGACAAGGTGACCACAGACGGTCAGTATTCATAATGTTCTGGACAAGGTGACCACAGACGGTCAGTATTCATAATGTTCTGGACAAGGTGACCACAGACGGTCAGTATTCGTAATGTTCTGGACAAGGTGACCACAGACGGTCAGTATTGTTACTGTTCTGGACAAAGTGACCACAGACAGTCAGTATTCATAATGTTCAGGACAAGGTGACCACAGACGGTCAGTATTGTTACTGTTCTGGACAAAGTGACCACAGACAGTCAGTATTCATAATGTTCAGGACAAGGTGACCACAGACGGTCAGTATTGTTAATGTTCAGGACAAGGTGACCACAGACGGTCAGTATTGTTAATGTTCAGGACAAGGTGACCACAGACGGTCAGTATTGTTAATGTTCAGGACAAGGTGACCACAGACGGTCAATATTCGTAATGTTCAGGACAAGGTGACCACAGACGGTCAGTATTCATAATGTTCTGGACAAGGTGACCACAGACGGTCAGTATTCGTAATGTTCAGGACAAGGTGACCACAGACGGTCAGTATTCGTAATGTTCTGGACAAGGTGACCACAGACGGTCAGTATTCGTAATGTTCAGGACAAGGTGACCACAGACGGTCAGTATTCATAATGTTCAGGACAAGGTGACCACAGACGGTCAGTATTCGTAATGTTCTGGACAAGGTGACCACAGACGGTCAGTAGTCCTTATGTTCTGGACAAGGTGACCACAGACGGTCAGTAGTCCTTATGTTCTGGACAAGGTGACCACAGACAGTCAGTATTCATAATGTTCTGGACAAGGTGACCACAGACGGTCAGTATTCGTAATGTTCTGGACAAGGTGACCACAGACGGTCAGTATTCGTAATGTTCTGGACAAGGTGACCACAGACAGTCAGTATTCGTAATGTTCTGGACAAGGTGACCACAGACAGTCAGTATTCGTAATGTTCTGGACAAGGTGACCACAGACGGTCAGTATTCGTAATGTTCTGGACAAGGTGACCACAGACGGTCAGTATTCATAATGTTCTGGACAAGGTGGCCACAGACGGTCAGTATTCGTAATGTTCTGGACAAGGTGACCACAGACGGTCAGTATTGTTACTGTTCTGGACAAAGTGACCACAGACAGTCAGTATTCATAATGTTCAGGACAAGGTGACCACAGACGGTCAGTATTGTTACTGTTCTGGACAAAGTGACCACAGACAGTCAGTATTCATAATGTTCAGGACAAGGTGACCACAGACGGTCAGTATTGTTAATGTTCAGGACAAGGTGACCACAGACGGTCAGTATTGTTAATGTTCAGGACAAGGTGACCACAGACGGTCAGTATTGTTAATGTTCAGGACAAGGTGACCACAGACGGTCAATATTCGTAATGTTCAGGACAAGGTGACCACAGACGGTCAGTATTCATAATGTTCTGGACAAGGTGACAACAGACGGTCAGTATTCGTAATGTTCAGGACAAGGTGACCACAGACGGTCAGTATTCGTAATGTTCTGGACAAGGTGACCACAGACGGTCAGTATTCGTAATGTTCAGGACAAGGTGACCACAGACGGTCAGTATTCATAATGTTCAGGACAAGGTGACCACAGACGGTCAGTATTCGTAATGTTCTGGACAAGGTGACCACAGACGGTCAGTAGTCCTTATGTTCTGGACAAGGTGACCACAGACGGTCAGTAGTCCTTATGTTCTGGACAAGGTGACCACAGACAGTCAGTATTCATAATGTTCTGGACAAGGTGACCACAGACGGTCAGTATTCGTAATGTTCTGGACAAGGTGACCACAGACGGTCAGTATTCGTAATGTTCTGGACAAGGTGACCACAGACAGTCAGTATTCGTAATGTTCTGGACAAGGTGACCACAGACAGTCAGTATTCGTAATGTTCTGGACAAGGTGACCACAGACGGTCAGTATTCGTAATGTTCTGGACAAGGTGACCACAGACGGTCAGTATTCGTAATGTTCTGGACAAGGTGACCACAGACGGTCAGTATTCTTAATGTTCTGGACAAGGTGACCACAGACGGTCAGTATTGTTAATGCTCCGGACACTTTTCTCAGATAATGATGGAGACCTGAAATGATTGTTTTGTTTTTTATAAAAATAGTTAGATGTTTCGACATGTCCAATAGATTTTTCAGCCAATCATTATTTGTGTGTGGGATCTCTAAATTGACGTCATGTCCACTTGTCTTTCTGACGTGCAATATTACATGTTATTTATCTACATCAAAATGTGTAGCTGCTCTGGGCTCGGTGTCAGGGCTGATTGGAAATCTATATGTGTTTATCAGCACAAATCAATTATCTGGTCTACATTGTCACCGCTGTTGATGACACAAATGTTGGATTTGCTACGTTCTTCAGACAAGTCTCCCGTCACAAAACAGATGTCAATGTGATCTACCTGTTGGATTAACACTAGATAACTACATGATTCATCTGTGTTGTTGTGTCCCATACAGGTCCTGGTCTGGTGTTCATCATCTACCCAGAAGCCATTGCAACATTACCAGGATCATCAGTATGGGCAGTTATCTTCTTCATCATGTTGTTGACTCTGGGCATCGACAGTGCTGTGAGTACACCGCTCACCATTATAGAACTCGTGTTGTTGACTCTGGGCATCGACAGTGCTGTGAGTACACCGCTCACCATTATAGAACTCATGTTGTTGACTCTGGGCATCGACAGTGCTGTGAGTACACCGCTCACCATTATAGAACTCGTGTTGTTGACTCTGGGCATCGACAGTGCTGTGAGTACACCGCTCACCATTATAGAACTCGTGTTGTTGACTCTGGGCATCGACAGTGCTGTGAGTACACCGCTCACCATTATAGAACTCCTGTTGTTGACTCTGGGCATCGACAGTGCTGTGAGTACACCGCTCACCATTATAGAACTCGTGTTGTTGACTCTGGGCATCGACAGTGCTGTGAGTACACCGCTCACCATTATAGAACTCGTGTTGTTGACTCTGGGCATCGACAGTGCTGTGAGTACACCGCTCACCATTATAGAACTCCTGTTGTTGACTCTGGGCATCGACAGTGCTGTGAGTACACCGCTCACCATTATAGAACTCGTGTTGTTGACTCTGGGCATCGACAGTGCTGTGAGTACACCGCTCACCATTATAGAACTCATGTTGTTGACTCTGGGCATCGACAGTGCTGTGAGTACACCGCTCACCATTATAGAACTCATGTTGTTAACTCTGGGCATCGACAGTGCTGTGAGTACACCGCTCACCATTATAGAACTCATGTTGTTGACTCTGGGCATCGACAGTGCTGTGAGTACACCGCTCACCATTATAGAACTCATGTTGTTGACTCTGGGCATCGACAGTGCTGTGAGTACACCTCTCACCATTATAGAACTCATGTTGTTGACTCTGGGCATCGACAGTGCTGTGAGTACACCGCTCACCATTATAGAACTCATGTTGTTGACTCTGGGCATCGACAGTGCTGTGAGTACACCGCTCACCATTATAGAACTCATGTTGTTGACTCTGGGCATCGACAGTGCTGTGAGTACACCGCTCACCATTATAGAACTCATGTTGTTGACTCTGGGCATCGACAGTGCTGTGAGTACACCGCTCACCATTATAGAACAAACTATGAACTGATCAACCTCCAGTTTCTGTGGTGCCAACATGATATAGGCTAGCAGTGACAAACCATACTCCTGGGGAGCTAATAGGTGTGCAGGCTTTTGGTCCGACCCAGCAGATTCAGGACTGGCTAATCCTGCTATAGGTAAAGTGCAAGGACCAAGTTCAGCTAAATTATGGTGTTCTATGTTCTGTGTTCTGTGTTCTCTGTTCTCTGTTCTGTGCTCTGTGTTCTGTGTTCTGTGTTCTATGTTCTGTGCTCTGTGTTCTATGTTCTGTGCTCTGTGTTCTGTGTTCTGTCTCTGGTCTCTAGATGGGAGGGATGGAGTCAGTGATCACAGGATTGATGGATGAGTTCAAGTTTCTCCACAAACACCGGGAACTCTTCACCCTCTTCATCGTTGTGTCCACCTTCCTCATCTCACTGTTCTGTGTCACTAATGTAAGTGGACAAAAAAGATGTGTGTAAAGTTATTTCTCAAGCATCTAAGGAATTTGCATGAATGACACATGGCTAACATAAGAGACATCAAATGGAACCTCTCCTCTCCTCTCCTCTCCTCTCCTCTCCTCTCCTCTCCTCTCCTCTCCTCTCCTCTCCTCTCCTCTCCTCTCCTCTTCAGGGTGGTATCTATGTGTTCACTCTGCTGGACCATTTTGCTGCTGGGACATCCATTCTCTTTGGAGTGCTTATTGAGGCCATCGGCATCGCCTGGTTCTACGGTGAGGAGGGGGGAGGAGGGGAGAGGAGGTGGGGGGAGGATGGGAGAGGAAGAGGGGAAGAGCAGGAGGAGGGGGAAGGAGCGGAATGAGGAAAGGGACAGGAAAGTGTTCTCCTGCCTAGTTATACGGTGAGGTGTAGGGAGTAGGAGGAGGGAGGGAGGAGTGAGGAAGTAGGAGGAGGGAGGGAGGGAGGGAGGAGAGAGGAGGAGGTGAGGAGGGAGGAGGAAGGAGGGAGGAGGTGAGGAGGGAGGGAGGGAGGAAGAGGGAGGGAGGAGAGAGGAGGGAGGAGGGAGGAGGGAGGAGGAGGAGGTGAGGAGTGAGGAGGAGGAGGGAGGTGAGGAGTGAGGAGGGAGGAGGAGGGAGGGAGGAGGAGGTGAGGAGGGAGGAGGAGGTGAGGGAGGAGGAGGGAGGGAGGAGGAGGTGAGGAGGGAGGAGGAGGGAGGGAGGAGGAGGAGAGGAGGGGAGACTCTTAGCTCTTCATGGCCAGCCAAGCTGATGCCCTATTAGGCCAGTGATGGGGTCTGATGGAACATCAGTCTGGATATTCCTCTGCTGTGCCGCCATGCAACACTATCTCATTAGCTGTCAGAGGACCGGGAGGTAAAAAGCCTGTCTCTGGTGGGATTCTGCCACTCAGAGTGCATGGTTCATATTACTATTTAGTGTTTAGGTGTTTGAACAGAGACACATTACATCCAAATAATAGTGTATTGATATTGAATACCTGAGGTCAACATCCCAGTCTGTGGTGTAAAGATTGATGTTTTTTGTTGGGTCTATTGTGGTTCTGATGATACTTGGATGTCAGAAATATAAACTAGGCTGATGGAAGATTTCCTTGTGCCGTGTATTTCAATTCTAACTTAAAGGGATAGTACACCCAAATTACAAAATGACACATTGGTTTCCTAACCCTGTAAAACAGCCTATGGACTGTGTGTGTGTGTGTGTGTGTGTGTGTGTGTGTGTGTGTGTGTGTGTGTGTGTGTGTGTGTGTGTGTGTGTGTGTGTGTGTGTGTGTGTGTGTGTGTGTGTGCCCACTCTGGTCTTGGCACGTGTGCTCTAGCCAACAGTGCAGGTAGGCTACCTTCAGAGATAATTATGGATAACAGATAGATTTGTATTTGTCAAACGGCAGCCAAGCCTTGATCATCATCATGTCACCAGAATAAGACCCTCGATGTTTATTGAAAAGGAGCATCAAGCTCATCACCGTATTTTTGTAAAGTCTTTTCTTTACACTTTCTTGAGTGTACACTACAGTATGAGCAGCTTGCTTTGCTCAGATAACATTGAAGTTATCTGAAAACCCCACAGGCGTTTACAGCAACATCTCCAGAGTAAATTCATGTTAAAAAATAACGTCTCCAAAGCTCACTTCTGGTTCAGCGTGCTAGTCTGATCTACTATACTGCTGGTCAGATCAATATTGGGGTCCAGACAGTGCTGTGTGTGTGTGTATGTGCTTACATGTGTGCGTGTGCATTCGTGCGTGTGTTTGTGTATGTCTAACCAGCCTTGTGGCTCTGAGGGTCAGTGCGGTCAGCTTGCTGCCCTGCCGTGGTGGCCTCAGCCTGGGAGGGCAGACTACTTTAGCCCCAGGCTTCTCCGGGCCTTTTCCCTGGCTCCATCTCTACTGACAGGTGGCTGTGGCCCCCTGTGCCCTCCACAGGAACAGCTGCCTGCTCTCCATAGGCTCCAGTCACATTGGGATTGTGCCTGGGCTTTGAGAAGTGCCTCCCAGGCAAGGAACAAAGAGAGAAGGTTGAGTGAGGAGAAGCCTAGATGAGGAAAGGGACTTGATGCTGGTGGTATTAAACACGCTACCAGAATGTTAATATCCTTGTATTTCAAATGTACTGTCGTTTCCTCAAAACGAGAGAACACAAAGTAACACAACATTGTTGACAACTATTGTTCATCCTCAAGACTTCCTGTCTGCTGTGGTAGAAACGTCCCCTTTCCCTCTCTTTGCTCTGTGAATGACTACTCAAGACTTCCTGTCTGCTGTGGTATAAACGTCCCCTTTCCCTCTCTTTGCTCTGTGAATGACTACTCAAGGGTTTTGATCAGGGTAAGGGTTCAATTCGAATTGAAGGTAGTCGATTCAGGAAGTAATTTGATTTTAACTTTTTATGGCTGCAGGGGCAGTATTGAGTAGCTCTGATTAAGGGTGCCCATTTCAAACGGCCTCGTACTCAATTCTTGCTCGTACAATATGCATATTATTGTTATTATTGGATAGAAAACACTCTCTAGTTTCTATAGCCGTTTGAATTATCTCTCTGAGTGAAACAGAACTCATTCTACAGCACTTTTCCTCCCAGTGAGTGAGATTTCAGAAATCTTGGCCTCTGGTTCCAGGTCAGTTTTAAAGTCCCTGTAAATCCTATGAGGATACAAACACTGCCCACGCCTTCCTCTAGATGTCAGTAAGTGGTGACAATTTGAATGGAGTCGATTGCGCAATCAGGGCCTGTATAAAACGCCAAAGACCGGATGTACCGTTCTTTTGCTCCCTGCGCCTGACGCACGATGGACGTTGGACCTGCTCTTTTTCCAAGCTGTTGTTTAGCCAGTAATATATCGCCGGTCATGTTTTTACTCGTTATAGGTGTTAAAAACATCATAAGGTAGTTAATTTAAACCGTTTTATAGCAATTTATATCCGTTTAGTGCGATTTTGAGGCATTTCTATGTGATGAACTTTGAAGCACCGGGCACGTTTCGGGGTCCCGGTCGAACGTTAGTGGGCATTTCGACGGACAACAGGACATCTTTCGACCAAAAGAAGATTAGACCCAAGAAAGGATACATTGCCCAAGATTCTGATGGAAGATCACCTCATAGTAAGAAATATTTAAGATGATAAATCGTTGTTCTGTCGAAAAATTTTAAACGCATATTCCGCCATTTTCTTTGGTTTAGCTTCGCTTGGCGAACCCTGTATTGCACAGTAAGGATAATTTTAGAAATGTAATTCAGCGATTGCATTAAGAACTAATTTGTCTTTCGATAGCTGTCCAACTTATATTTTTTTAGTCAAGTTTATGAATAGTTAATCATGAGACAAGATCACTGTCAAATATGGCGCACGACATTTTCAGGCTAGTTTTGCTAGTATTGTCATTGTATAACCACGTTTTTTTGTGGCTAAATATGCACATTTTCGAACAAACTCTATATGTATGTTGTAATATGATGTTACAGGAGTGTCATCGGAAGAATTCTGAGAAGGTTAGTGAAAAAATTTATATATTTTGGCGATGATTACGTTATCGCTCTCTTTGGCTTGAATCAATGCTCTGGTAACGTTTGCACATGTGGTATGCTAATATAACGATTTATTGTGTTTTCGCTGTAAAACACTTAGAACATCTGAAATATTGTCTGAATTCACAAGATCTGTGTCTTTCCATTGCTGTGAGCTGTGTATTTTTAAGAAATGTTTTATGATTAGTAATTAGGTAATACACGTTGCTCTGTGTATTTATTCTAGTCGAGTTGTGATGGTGGGTGCAATTGTAAACTAGGATTTATACCTGAAATATGCACATTTTTCTAACAAAACCTATCCTATACAATAAATATGTTATCAGACTGTCATCTGATGAGGTTTTTTCTTGGTTAGTGGCTATCAATATCTTTATTTGGCCGAATTGGTGATAGCTACTGGTGGAGAGAAAAAATGGTGGACAAAGAAAAATGGTGTCTTTTGCTAACGTGGTTAGCTAATAGATTTACATATTTTGTCTTCCCTGTAAAACATTTTAAAAATCTGAAATGGTGGCTTTATTCACAAGATCTGTATCTTTCATTTGGTGTCTTGGACTTGTGATTTAATGATATTTAGATGCTACTATTTAATTGTGACGCTATGCTAGCGATGCTAATCAGTGTGGGGGGGGTGGGGGGATGTTGTCATAGGTGTACCGATATCGGGCTTGCAGCCATTTAAACTTCAAAAATGGAAAAAAAATGTTTTTGAAATAAATAGCTTTTACTTTTAAGTCTACTGAGAAGTCATTGAAAATAGATGGTCTTTTTAATATTATTTACTTCCTGAATTTACCTTTTCAATTTGAATTGACCCCATCCCTGGTTTTAATGACGAACCGTTACACGTTTTTAACTGCTGTGGTTTGAACTATTCCCTTCAGGAGTGGATCGCTTCAGTGATGACATTGAGGAGATGATCGGACAGAGACCAGGCCTGTACTGGAGACTGTGCTGGAAGTTTGTCAGCCCATGCTTCCTCCTGGTGAGTTCATAAAGAAACACCTGGGTCAAACATGTCAAATACCTTTAGTTTACCTGGTGCAATGGAACCAGTTGAATAGTCCATGCAGCTCTCAGTCATGCACACCAAGGTCTAGGCATTAACTACAGTCTGCTAGCTTCAGTAGAGGCTAGTCCGTAAGTGTCCTTATGACTTGAAACAGGAAAGTGTCCTAACCCCCAAAACCCTCTGTTTCTCCAGTTCATGGTGGTGGTGAGCTTCGCGACCTTTAACCCTCCGAACTACGGGACGTACACGTTTCCCATTTGGGCCAACATGATTGGCTGGTGCTTGGCTATATCCTCCATGACCATGGTGCCTCTCTATGCTATCTACAAGATGTGCACCTTACCTGGGAAGTTCTGTGATGTAAGTCTGGTTTAAATAAGTCTGGTTTATATAAGTCTGGTTTTTAACAGAGCCATAACAGAGCCATCTACAAGATGTGCACCTTACCTGGGAAGTTCTGTGATGTAAGTCTGGTTTAAATAAGTCTGGTTTATATAAGTCTGGTTTATATAAGTCTGATGTTTAACAGAGCCATAACAGAGCCATCTACAAGATGTGCACCTTACCTGGGAAGTTCTGTGATGTAAGTCTGGTTTAAATAAGTCTGGTTTATATAAGTCTGGTTTATATAAGTCTGATGTTTAACAGAGCCATAACAGAGCCATCTACAAGATGTGCACCTTACCTGGGAAGTTCTGTGATGTAAGTCTGGTTTAAATAAGTCTGGTTTATATAAGTCTGGTTTATATAAGTCTGGTTTATATAAGTCTGGTTTTTAACAGAGCCATAACAGAGCCATCTACAAGATGTGCACCTTACCTGGGAAGTTCTGTGATGTAAGTCTGGTTTAAATAAGTCTGGTTTATATAAGTCTGGTTTATATAAGTCTGATGTTTAACAGAGCCATAACAGAGCCATCTACAAGATGTGCACCTTACCTGGGAAGTTCTGTGATGTAAGTCTGGTTTAAATAAGTCTGGTTTATATAAGTCTGGTTTATATAAGTCTGGTTTTTAACAGAGCCATAACAGAGCCATCTACAAGATGTGCACCTTACCTGGGAAGTTCTGTGATGTAAGTCTGGTTTAAATAAGTCTGGTTTAAATAAGTCTGGTTTATATAAGTCTGGTTTATATAAGTCTGATGTTTAACAGAGCCATAACAGAGCCATCTACAAGATGTGCACCTTACCTGGGAAGTTCTGTGATGTAAGTCTGGTTTAAATAAGTCTGGTTTAAATAAGTCTGGTTTATATAAGTCTGGATTATATAATTCTGATGTTTAACAGAGCCATAACAGAACCATCTACAAGATGTGCACCTTACCTGGGAAGTTCTGTGATGTAAGTCTGGTTTATATAAGTCTGGTTTATATAAGTCTGGTTTATATAAGTCTGGTTTATATAAGTCCGGTTTAAAGTGGGAAGTCTGGTTTGTATTGATATATGCTACTATGGTGATTTAGCAGACACCTTTAACCAAAGTGATGCCCACTTTTATCCACATCAATGCACAGAAATGTCAACGCTGACAATGACACATCTATATTCGGTATGTGAGCAGTATGGTTGATGAGCTATAACATCACCAGCAAATATGAATATCCAGCTTGGTAATGCACAATGATTTGTATAAGGAAGACAAGTTAGTTTCTTTGGTAACTGATTCCCGTCCTGTCTTCCTGTAGAGACTGGCCTACGCCATAACGCCTGAGCACGAACACCACTTGGTGGATAACGGAGAAGTTAGGAGGTTTACGGTAAGCTGCTCTTCACTGTTTACTTGACATTACTTATCCTCCCTACTTACCTTACCCTACCCTACCCTACCTTACCCTACCTTACCTTACCCTACGCTACCCTACCTTACCCTACCCTACCCTACCTTACCCTACCCTACCTTACCTTACCCTACGCTACCCTACCTTACCCTACCTTACCCTACCCTACCCTACCTTACCCTACCTTACCTTACCCTACGCTACCCTACCTTACCCTACCTTACCTTACCCTACGCTACCCTACCTTACCCTACCTTACCTTACCCTACGCTACCCTACCTTACCCTACCTTACCCTACCTTACCCTACGCTACCCTACCTTACCCTACCTTACCCTACCTTACCCTACGCTACCCTACCTTACCCTACCTTACCCTACCTTACCCTACGCTACCCTACGCTACCCTACCTTACCCTACCTTACCCTACCCTACCCTACCTTACCCTACCTTACCCTACCTTACCTTACCCTACCCTACCTCACCCTACCCTACCTTACCTTACCTTACCCCACCTACCCTACCCGACTCTATCTTACCTTACCCTAACTTACCTTACCTTACCCTAACTTACCTTACCTTACCTTACCTTACCTTACCCTACCTTACCTTACCTTACCCTACCCTACCTCACCTTACCTTACCTTACCCTACCTTACCTTACCTTACCCTACCTTACCCTACCTTACCCCACCTACCCTACTCTATCTTACCTTACCCTAACTTACCTTACCCTAACTTACCTTACCTTACCTTACCCTACCTTACCCTACCTTACCCTACCTTATCTTACCTTACCTTACCTTACCCTACCTTACCTTACCCTACCTTACCTTACCCTACCTTACCTTACCCTACCTTACCTTACCTTACCCTACCTTACCTTACCTTACCCTACCTTACCTTACCTTACCCTACCCTACCTTAACCTACCTTAACCTACCTTACCCTACCTTACCCTACCTTAGTGTATTTATTGTCCTTTCCCATTGGTTTCCACAGCTCCAACACTGGATGGTGATCTGAGCCCAGGAAGAAGACAGAGGTCCGTTCACATGGAGGATGGATGGATAGAGAGAGGGAGGGAGTGATGGAGAGAGGGAGAGATGGATAGAGAGAGTGAGGGACGGATGGCTAGAAGGAGGCACAGCAGACATGTGAAGAGAGTATATACCGTAACAAGAGGAGAGAGAAGTGTTTGAAATGCCAACCAAGCTGTCAAATCGTAGTGGTCTTTAATTTCCTCAATGGACGTGTGGTTGTGTGCTGTGATCTAGATCAGGATGTTGGTGACGTTCGGTCAAAACATCACTAAATATCATTCTTAAACAATGACTGTTATGATTATGGATAATACACCAATATATTCATGTTTATTTTGTGAGCTGAGAAAAATCTGAGCGTTTGATTTAGTGTAAAATCCTGATGAAATATTATATGATTATCTGTTGTAGAGGTAACTAAGAGAAAAAAAGTATTTATTACAGAACCAATATGTCATAGCCAATAACACAATTACATTCCTGCATTTAACTGTGTCTGAAAGTGTACATGTTTTAAGTTAAGTTTGTTACAACACATAACACCTACATAGTAAGCTAGCTTTTTATATTTTACCAACAGTTTCCTTTGACACTTGAAAAATGTGTTGTCTGTTACTTCTCCTCTGAAAAATGTTTTCAAATGTACCGGGGGGTCCAAAATGATTGACACCCTTGATAAAGATGAGAAAAAAATAAATATTAAATAAATTATTAAAATACTGAGCTATATTGTATGCTAATTTTTATTATTATATTATTTTATATTTTATACTTTTTTCTCAAAAGGGTAGGGGTCAAAATACTTGACACTCCTGTTTTCAATAGCTTTGTACTTGGGGGTTATCGTCTCGCTGGAAGATCTACTTGTGGCCAAATTTCAGCCTCCAGAGGCAACCAGGTTCTTGGCTAAAATGTCCTGGTTCTGTGTAAAGTTCATGATGCTGTTGACCTTAACAAGGATCCCAGGACCCAGTGGAAGCTAAATAGCCCCATAACATCACAGATCCACCATATTTTACAGTAGGTAAAGAGCTCTTTTTTCATGTCAACCAACAAATGTAGACACCTGTAATTTGATACATGGCACTTGGACTGGAACTTGTGCTTTGGTCAGATGACATGAAAATAAATATCTTTGGACACGCACACCAGTGGTGGGTGTGGCGTCGAAAATGAGAATGCATAAGCAGAACAGAACCCCATACCTACTGTCAAATATTGTGCTGGATCTTTGATGCTATGGGACTAAATTGCTTCGACTGGTCCAATAGCGCTTGTTAAGGTCAACAGCATCATGAACTTTACCCAGAACCAAGACATTTTAGCCAAAATACCTGGTTGCTTCTGCCAGGAGGCTGAAACTTGGCCGCAAGTGGATCTTCCAGGAATGACAATAACCCCAAGCACACATCAAAATCCACAAAGAAATGATTCATTAGCCACAAAATCAACATTTTTGCAATGGCCCTCTCAGTCTCCAGACTTGAACCCTATTGAAAACCTGTGGTGTGAATTGAAGAGAGCCAGTCCATAAGCACAGACAGAGGGTATCAAGGATCTGAAAGGATTCTGTATGGAGGACTGTTCTAAGATCCCTCTCAATGTGTTCTAGAATCTCAGAAAACATTCTAGAATAAGTCTCAGTACCTTTATCCTCACAAGGTGTTCTAGAATCTCAGAAAACATTCTAGAATAAGTCTCAGTACCTTTATCCTCACAAGGTGTTCTAGAATCTCAGAAAACATTCTAGAATAAGTCTCAGTACCTTTATCCTCACAAGGTGTTCTAGAATCTCAGAAAACATTCTAGAATAAGTCTCAGTACCTTTATCCTCACAAGGTGTTCTAGAATCTCAGAAAACATTCTAGAATAAGTCTCAGTACCTTTATCCTCACAAGGTGTTCTAGAATCTCAGAAAACATTCTAGAATAAGTCTCAGTACCTTTATCCTCACAAGGTGTTCTAGAATCTCAGAAAACATTCTAGTAAACGGCTCAGTGGTGCTATATTAGCACGGTTAGACATTGAAAAGTATTGAAAACAAGGGGTGTCAATACATTTGACCGCTACTTTTGAGAAAACATTCTCTGAGCAATTGTATTAGTATAAATAATGTAATTTCCCAATTTGTTGGAGCATTCAATATAGCTCAGTATTTGAATTATTTATTTTATACAGTCATTTTTTGCTCATCTTTATCAAGGGTGTCAACAATTTCAGGGTGTTTATATATTGTATTATTATGGCAACTGAAGCAACACAATGACCTGTGTTTAGTAACAAAACTCTTCAGATCTATGGGCTCCCGAGTGGCGCGGTGGTCTGAGACACCCTGCTTCAACTCCAGGCTGTATCACAACCGGCCGTGATTGGGAGTCCCATAGGGCGGCGCACAGTTGTCCCAGCATCGTCCGGGTTTGGCCGGTGTAGGCCGTCGTTGTAAATAAGAAATTGTTCTTAACCGACTCGCCTAGTTAAATTAAAAAACATATATATTAAAAAGAAGCTTGACTTAAATCAATTCCAGAATGACTAACTTTGAAAAGATAGTCCAATCTTCAAACCTCTAAAATCTATTTTATTTTAAGCGATCGCAATATTTAGAACCTTCAAGACAGCCCCTAAGATAGCATGCTAGTTGTCTCAAGCCACGTGTTACATTTACCCAATAAACACGACCAATACAGTTTGTTATTAATACGATGGACAGTTCGGAAAAGATAGATTTTTGTCCCCCATAAATAATTTGTAGTATTAAATGGACTGACCTCAACCTGACCTCAAGACATTAGGTTTCCTAAATAGCACTTTAGTCCCTATATAGTGCACTACTTTAGACCAGAGCCCGAGTCCCTATATAGTGCACTACTTTAGACCAGAGCCCTATTCCCTACATAGTGCACTGCTTTAGACCAGAGCCCTATTCCCTACATAGTGCACTACTTTAGACCAGAGCCCCATTCCCTATATATAGTGCTCTGCTTTTGAACAGAGCCCTAGACAAAAATAGTTCCCTGAATAGGGAATAGGATGCATCCAACATTATAGTTTAGTACAATACTGTAGTGCACTAGAATCCAAGTAAACCAAAGACAATTGACGTGGACACAGAGCTATATATAATAAGGGCGGTGCTTATATAGTCCTGTTTCTCTGTATGTACAAATTGGTAACTTGTACAAGGTGTGAAATTTTTTTTTTTGCATATCTCGTTCCCCTGAGAGTGGGCAGAACAAAATATTTTCACCTTGTCGGATTCGATCCGGAAATTTTTCAATTGCAGGCTCAAACGCTCCTAACCCACCAAGGCTACCTGCCTGATCTATGGTTCCCATGTTACAGAGATAATATAGAGTTAACGAAGATGTCTTATTTACTGGCACAACGCCTCTATTTGGCCTAGATCATTTGTGTGTATGTATTGATTTGTAGGCTACGTGTGCCTTTAAAAAAAAATGTATGTAGTTCTGTCCTTGATCTGTTCTTGTCTATTAATATTCTGTATTATGTCATGTTTCGTGTGGACCCCAGGAAGAGTATCTGCTGCTTTAACAGTAACTAATGGGGATCCTAATAAAATACCAAACACCAAAATGTGTTGGGTAACATGGCCATAGCCCTCCATCATATGTCTCGTAACAGGCTATTTTAAAACAGCTAACAGACAATATCTGAATTTCTCTACAAAGCACATAAGGTTTCATTGTTAACAGGAAAGTGTTCAAATATTCAAGACTGTTTAAAAGCAGCTTTTTTATTTTAAACGATGTATGTACTGTAATCTATTACGTATATTCTGTATACTGTATTTGTGTAATTCAAATGTAACTTTTAGAGGGGCTTGTATTGTCTTGAGATGGTATCAAATGTAACTTTTAGAGGGGCTTGTATTGTCTTGAGATGGTATCAAATGTAACTTTTAGAGGGGCTTGTATTGTCTTGAGATGGTATTTGACAAGCTGCTCATGCTGAGGAGGAAATGGTGCCTTGTGGGGTTTTATTTTCTACTGTAAATCACAAAAATACAAAATAAAGTTTGCCAGGTGACCTAAAATCTTCAGTATTCAGAACATGTACTATGCTGGGTGAGTATGCAATGCACGGCATGTCACAGTGTCTGTTGGGGGGCCATGGCCCATGGTATACCTAATGTTTGTTTCACGCTGCTAGTAACACTGGGTATCATTTCACCATTTTTTTTGTCTTTCTCTCTCTCTCTCTCTCTCTCTCATATCATAAGTAGTGCATTATACAGAGTGAAGAGGGTCTTATATTGACAGCAGAACACATTATGTATGTGAGTTCCATAGTGCCCTCCATCTCACCTTTCCTAAACGTATCTTGGTCAGATGCCCCCATGAGCCATAATGCACCTCCACCTGTGGGTTCCCTGCGGGACGGTTGAGCTAATGTAGGCTAATGCATTTAGCATGAGGTTGTAAGTAACAAGAAAATTTCCCAGGAAATGTTCAATTCTTGTTAATCTAACTGCACTGTCCAATTTACAGTAGCTATTACAGTGAAAGAATACAATGCTATTGTTTGAGGAGAGTGCACAGTTTAGAACATGAAAAGTTATTCATAAACAAATTAGACACATTTGGGCAGTCTTGATACTACATTTTGAACAGAAATGCAATGGTTCCTTGGATCAGTCTAAAACGTTTCACATACACTGCTGCCATCTAGTGGACAATATCTAAATTGCACCTTGGCTGGAATAATACATTATGGCCTTTCTCTTGCATTTCAAAGATGGTACAAACAAAAATAATACAAAATAAAGGTTGGTTTTTTATTTTTATTATCTTTTACCAGATCTAATGTGTTGTATTTACCTACATTCCTTTCACATTTAGCAAAGTGTTTATTTTCAAATGGTACCAAGAAAATGCATATCCTTGCTTCAGGGCCTGAGCTACAGGCAGTTAGATTTGGGTATGTCATTTTAGGCAAAAATTGAAAAAAAGGGGCCGATCCTTTTAAGGAAAGGAGTCACTTCAGACAAATGTATGTTTTTGTTTAATATATAATATATACCAATAATATAATACAATATTAGGATGTTAAGGACAGGACTCACTTCAGACAAATATATGTTTTTGATGATTAAAACCCCCACTTAAA
>NW_024060602.1:0-22895 GCF_016432855.1 Salvelinus namaycush | reverse complement strand
AACTGGGCTGAAGTTAGTCAGGAGGTATTACAGACACTGGGGCTGACGTCAGGAGGTATTACAGACACTGGGGCTGAAGTCAGGAGGTATTACAGACACTGGGGATGAAGTCAGGAGGTATTACAGACACTGGGGATGAAGTCAGGAGGTATTACAGACACTGGGCTGAAGTCAGGAGGTATTACAGACACTGGGGCTGAAGTCAGGAGGTATTACAGACACTGGGGCTGAAGTCAGGAGGTATTACAGACACTGCGGCTGAAGTCAGGAGGTATTACAGACACTGGGGCTGAAGTTAGTTAGTCAGGAGGTATTACAGACACTGGGGCAGAAGTCAGGAGGTATTACAGACACGGGGGATGAAGTCAGGAGGAATTACAGACACTGGGGCTGAAGTCAGGAGGAATTACAGACACTGGGGCTGAAGTCAGGAGGTATTACAGACACTGGGGCTGAAGTTAGTCAGGAGGTATTACAGACACTGGGGCTGAAGTTAGTCAGGAGGTATTACAGAAACTGGGGCTGAAGTCAGGAGGTATTACAGACACTGGGGCTGACGTCATGAGGTATTACAGACACGGGCTGAAGTCAGGAGGTATTACAGACACTGGGGCTGACGTCAGGAGGTATTACAGACACGGGCTGAAGTCAGGAGGTATTACAGACACTGGGGCTGAAGTTAGTCAGGAGGTATTACAGAAACTGGGGCTGAAGTCAGGAGGTATTACAGACACTGGGGCTGACGTCAAGAGGTATTACAGACACTTGGGCTGAAGTCAGGAGGTATTACAGACACTGGGGATGAAGTCAGGAGGTATTACAGACACTGGGGATGAAGTCAGGAGGTATTACAGACACTGGGGATGAAGTCAGGAGGTATTACAGACACTGGGGCTGAAGTCAGGAGGTATTACAGACACTGGGGCTGAAGTCAGGAGGAATTACAGACACTGGGGCTGAAGTTAGTCAGGAGGTATTACAGACACTGGGGCTGAAGTTAGTCAGGAGGTATTACAGAAACTGGGGCTGACGTCATGAGGTATTACAGACACGGGCTGAAGTCAGGAGGTATTACAGACACTGGGGCTGACGTCAGGAGGTATTACAGACACGGGCTGAAGTTAGTCAGGAGGTATTACAGAAACTGGGGCTGAAGTCAGGAGGTATTACAGAAACTGGGGCTGACGTCATGAGGTATTACAGACACTGGGGCTGAAGTCAGGAGGTATTACAGAAACTGGGGCTGAAGGTAGTCAGGAGGTATTACAGACACTGGGGCTGACGTCAGGAGGTATTACAGACACTGGGGCTGACGTCAGGAGGTATTACAGACACTGGGGCTGAAGTCAGGAGGTATTACAGACACTGGGGCTGAAGTCAGGAGGTATTACAGACACTGGGGATGAAGTCAGGAGGTATTACAGACACTGGGGATGAAGTCAGGAGGTATTACAGACACTGGGGCTGAAGTCAGGAGGTATTACAGACACTGGGGCTGAAGTCAGGAGGTATTACAGACCCTGGGGCTGAAGTCAGGAGGTATTACAGACCCTGGGGCTGAAGTCAGGAGGTATTACAGACACTGGGGCTGAAGTCAGGAGGTATTACAGACACTGGGGCTGAAGTCAGGAGGTATTACAGACACTGGGGCTGAAGTCAGGAGGTATTACAGACCCTGGGGCTGAAGTCAGGAGGTATTACAGACACTGGGGCTGAAGTCAGGAGGTATTACAGACACTGGGGCTGAATTTAGTCAGGAGGTATTACAGACACTGTGGCTGAAGTCAGGAGGTATTACAGACACTGGGGATGAAGTCAGGAGGTATTATAGACACTGGGGCTGAAGTCAGGAGGTATTACAGACACTGGGGCTGAAGTCAGGAGGTATTACAGACACTGGGGCTGAAGTCAGGAGGTATTACAGACACGGGCTGAAGTCAGGAGGTATTACAGACACTGGGGCTGAAGTTAGTCAGGAGGTATTACAGAAACTGGGGCTGAAGTCAGGAGGTATTACAGACACTGGGGCTGAAGTCAGGAGGTATTACAGACACTGGGGCTGAAGTCAGGAGGTATTACAGACACTGGGGCTGAAGTTAGTCAGGAGGTATTACAGACACTGGGGCTGAAGTTAGTCAGGAGGTATTACAGACACTGGGGCTGAAGTTAGTCAGGAGGTATTACAGAAACTGGGGCTGAAGTTAGTCAGGAGGTATTACAGACACTGGGGCTGACGTCATGAGGTATTACAGACACGGGCTGAAGTCAGGAGGTATTACAGACACTGGGGCTGACGTCAGGAGGTATTACAGACACAGGCTGAAGTCAGGAGGTATTACAGACACTGGGGCTGAAGTTAGTCAGGAGGTATTACAGAAACTGGGGCTGAAGTCAGGAGGTATTACAGACACTGGGGCTGAAGTTAGTCAGGAGGTATTACAGAAACTGGGGCTGACGTCAGGAGGTATTACAGACACTGGGGCTGAAGTCAGGAGGTATTACAGACACGGGCTGAAGTCAGGAGGTATTACAGACACTGGGGATGAAGTCAGGAGGTATTACAGACACTGGGGATGAAGTCAGGAGGTATTACAGACACTGGGGATGAAGTCAGGAGGTATTACAGACACTGGGGCTGAAGTCAGGAGGTATTACAGACACTGGGGCTGAAGTCAGGAGGTATTACAGACACTGGGGAGTTCAACACCATATTGCCCTCAAAGCTCATCACTAAGCTAAGGTCCCTGGGACTAAACTCCTCCCTCTGCAACTGGATCCTGGACTTCCTGACGGGCTGCCCCCCCCCCCCCCCCCCCCCCCCCAGATGGTAAGGGTAGATAACAACACATCCGCCACGCTGATCCTCAACACGGGGGCCCCTCAGGGGTGCGGGGGCACGACAAAACCTATTCCCCCTCAGGAGACTTAAAAGATTTGGCATGGGTCCTCAGATCCTCAAAAGGTTCTACAGCTGCACCATCGAGAGCATCCTGACTGGTTGCATCACTACCTGGTATGGCAACTACTCGGCCTCCGACCGCAAGGCACTACAGAGGGTAGTACGGCCCAGTACATCACTGGGGCCAATCTTCCTGCCATCCAGGACCTCTATACCAGGCAGTGTCAGAAGAAGGCCCTAAAATGTGTCAGACTCCAACCAGCCTAGTCATAGACTGTTCTCTCTGCTACCGCACAGCAAGTGGTACCGCAGCGCCAAGTCTAGGTCCAAAAGGCTCCAACCTCTTCAGGATTGGTGAGTCCCCTGCGGGACGGTTGAGCTAACGTAGGCTAATGCGATTAGCACGAGGTTGTAAGTAACAAGAACATTTCCCAGGACATGGACATATCTGATATTGGCAAAAAGCTTAAATTCTTGTGCCTCTTAAGGATTGGCCCCTTTTTTCAATTTTCGCCTATAATGACATACCCAAATCTAACTGCCTGTAGCTCAGGCCCTGAAGCAAGGATATGCATATTCTTGATACCATTTGAAAGGAAACACTTTGCAGTTAGTGTAAATGTGAAAGGAATGTAGGAGAATTTAACACATTAGATCTGGTAAAAGATAATTCAAAGAAAAAAACAACTGCTATTTTGTTCCATCATCTTTGAAATGCAAGAGAAAGGCCATCATGTATTATTCTAGCCCAGGTGCAATTTAGATATTGGCCACTAGATGGCATCAGTGTATGTGCCAAGTTTTAGTCTGATCCAATGAACCATTGTATTTCTGTTCAAAATGTATCAAGACTGCCCAAATGTGCCTAATATGTTTATTAATAACTTTTCAAGTTCATAACTGTGCACTCTCCTCAAACAATAGAATGGTATTCTTCCACTGTAATAGCTACTGTAAATTAGACAGTGTAGTTAGATTAACAGCTTATACCCCAAAGCCGCGGTGTGGGTGAACGGTGTGGGTGAACAGTGTGGGTGAACGGTGTGGGTGAACGGTGTGGGTGAACGGTGTGGGTGTGAGATGTGGTGTGGGTGAACGGATGATCTTCGCATGTGTATTTCCCACTTTAAAGCATGGAGGAGGAGGTGTTATGGTGTGGGGGTGCTTTTCTGGTGACACTGTCTGTGATTTATTTAGAATTCAAGGCACACTTAACCAGCATGGCTACCACAGCATTCTGCAGCAATACACCATCCCACCCGGTTTGGGCTTAGTGGGGCATTCAACAGGACAATGACCCAACACACCTCCAGGTCTGTCTGTTTGTCTGTCTGTTGTAGTTTGGGCAGTCTCTCTTCACGGGCTGTCTTCAGGTTCTGTCTGTCTCTCTGTCTTCAGGCTGTGTAAGGACTATTTTACCAAGAAGGAGAGTGATGGAGTGTTGATTCAGATGACCTAACCTAAACCTATCACTGTTACATTGAACTGGGTGAATATGAATGACAGTAACCTAAACCTATCACTGTTACATTGAACTGGGTGAATATGAATGACAGTAACCTAAACCTATCACTGTTACATTGAACTGGGTGAATATGAATAACAGTAACCTAAACCTATCACTGTTACATTGCACTGGGTGAATATGAATGACAGTAACCTAAACCTATCACTGTTACATTGAACTGGGTGAATATGAATGACAGTAACCTAAACCTATCACTGTTACATTGAACTGGGTGAATATGAATGACAGTAACCTAAACCTATCACTGTTACATTGAACTGGGTGAATATGAATGACAGTAACCTAAACCTATCACTGTTACATTGAACTGGGTGAATATGAATGACAGTAACCTAAACCTGTCACTGTTACATTGAACTGGGTGAATATGAATGACAGTAACCTAAACCTATCACTGTTACATTGAACTGGGTGAATATATGAATGACAGTAACCTAAACCTATCACTGTTACATTGAACTGGGTGAATATGAATGACAGTAACCTAAACCTATCACTGTTACATTGAACTGGGTGAATATGAATGACAGTAACCTAAACCTATCACTGTTACATTGAACTGGGTGAATATGAATGACAGTAACCTAAACCTATCACTGTTACATTGAACTGGGTGAATATGAATGACAGTAACCTAAACCTATCACTGTTACATTGAACTGGGTGAATATGAATGACTGTAACCTAAACCTATCACTGTTACATTGAACTGGATGAATATGAATGACAGTAACCTAAACCTATCACTGTTACATTGAACTGGGTGAATATGAATGACAGTAACCTAAACCTATCACTGTTACATTGAACTGGATGAGATATGAATGACAGTAACCAAACCTATCACTGTTACATTGAACTGGGTGAATATGAATGGCAGTAACCTAAACCTATCACTGTTACATTGAACTGGGTGAATGTGAATGACAGTAACCTAAACCTATCACTGTTACATTGAACTGGGTGAATATGAATGACAGTAACCTAAACCTATCACTGTTACATTGAACTGGGTGAATATATGAATGACAGTAACCTAAACCTATCACTGTTACATTGAACTGGGTGAATATGAATGACAGTAACCTAAACCTATCACTGTTACATTGAACTGGGTGAATATGAATGACAGTAACCTAAACCTATCACTGTTACATTGAACTGGGTGAATGGAATATGAATGGCAGTAACCTAAACCTATCACTGTTACATTGAACTGGGTGAATATGAATGACAGTAACCTAAACCTATCACTGTTACATTGAACTGGGTGAATGGAATATGAATGGCAGTAACCTAAACCTATCACTGTTACATTGAACTGGGTGGATATGAATGACAGTAACCTAAACCTATCACTGTTACATTGAACTGGGTGAATATGAATGACAGTAACCTAAACCTATCACTGTTACATTGAACTGGGTGAATATGAATGACAGTAACCTAAACCTGTCACTGTTACATTGAACTGGGTGAATATGAATGACAGTAACCTAAACCTATCACTGTTACATTGAACTGGGTGAATATGAATGACAGTAACCTAAACCTATCACTGTTACATTGAACTGGGTGAATATGAATGACAGTAACCTAAACCTATCACTGTTACATTGAACTGGGTGAATGGATGGAATATGAATGACAGTCATCCAATATGCTGTAATAGAACTTGGCTCTATTTTAGATGCATGACGTGCTGCAGGTCCCGCCTCTCCCACCTCCTCATTGGTCTTTAGGAGCATATACCCACACGGGTGATTGAAAGATGAACGACGTCCACACTCCGGTTGAGTGCAGTAATGAACCTTAACGTTTGTTGCCAATTCTATATAAAATCCACAAAACGAAGAAGACTGAACCAGGAGATATTACTAGAAACTAACTCGGTTTCCTCTTTAATCTGTGGATTAATTGTGGGAGTAGAGAACACACAATGTTGTTTCAAAGTGGGTCAATATTCTACAAAAATACTGGAAAAAAAGACGACGTGCATTTCAGTTAAAATAACAACCCAATGTTCATATCCCAGGACAAATTAACTAGCAACAGCAAGCTAGCTAGCTAAATGTCCACGAATGTTTCGACCTGTTCCCAAATTAATATAGTTCGTTCAGAGTTATTTTTTAAATTTCAAACTGCGTGTCCTGAATGCGTTTGGGGTGGATGGACTCAATCTACATGCACACGCTACGCGCGTGTCCGTTGTGGTCAGTGACAACATGGTAACGTCAGTGCCATAATTCTGTTAACAAATGAAAACAGATCCAGAGATGTCATTTGAGCCACACATGCAGATTCGACAGTTCTACCTGGAAAGTGTTGTTTTGAAATGATTGGATACCTCACCAAAAAAGTGCTTTTATTTATTTATAACTATGGAAATATGTTCTTCACTGCTTATTCTGTTCATGTAGCATTTATTACAATCTTGGTTTACAAAATACAAGTCAACAGGTGTTTGTTTGTGGATCGTGAATTACATTTGTGCATATTTGTTACGGATCACGGCGCCATTAAATCAACACGCCCACTAGAACGCTGTTGTGTAAAAACAATGTTTCCGACATTCTACTCGGTTTGTGTGACATCACCTTGACAACGGCCGGTCACTAGGCTTCTCTCCAGAGAAGAAACAGACCGGGACGGGAGACCGGGCACGGAGCGGGCACTACTCTCCGTGCTGCAAAGCAAGCGGGGCTCCAACCGGGGCTAAATCCTACCGTGAGTAGCCTACAGACCCCCCCCCATTGTCTTCGTCATGAAGTTTAGGACACCTATTTTTCTGACTTCAGCTCAATCGACATCTTCAGTTTAGCCCATTTTTAAACAGGGTTACTAGGCCTACTCGTAGAATAACTCGTTCTAATACCATAGAATAACAAGTTCTAATACCTATTCACTAATACCAATTCAAAAGTGTAGTGCCAATTGTAGATGTGGACGCTCCACCTCGTCCTCTCTTGTGTAGGGTTACTAGGAGACGAGGTCGACCTCTCGGTGGAACGGGACACTTGTTCGTGTGATGGACTTTGTTAGTTCCAACCTCCTCCAGTGAACTCCGCAGGTGATGTAACCAGTGATCATAGTGCCCATTCATGAAGGGGCAATCTGAAGTCATAACTAAGAACAACCTGCCACTGGTTTTTGAAAAATCAAATCAAAGTTTATTTGTCACGTGCACTGAATACAACAGGTTTAGTAGACCTCACAGTGAAATGCTGAATACAACAGGTGTAGTAGACCTCACAGTGAAATGCTGAATACAACAGGTGTAGTAGACCTTACAGTGAAATGCTGAATACAACAGGTGTAGTAGACCTCACAGTGAAATGCTGAATACAACAGGTGTAGACCTTACAGTGAAATGCTGAATACAACAGGTGTAGTAGACCTCACAGTGAAATGCTGAATACAACAGGTGTAGTAGACCTCACAGTGAAATGCTGAATACAACAGGTGTAGTAGACCTCACAGTGAAATGCTGAATACAACAGGTGTAGTAGACCTCACAGTGAAATGCTGAATACAACAGGTGTATACCTTACAGTGAAATGCTGAATACAACAGGTGTAGTAGACCTCACAGTGAAATGCTGAATACAACAGGTGTAGTAGACCTTACAGTGAAATGCTGAATACAACAGGTGTAGTAGACCTTACAGTGAAATGCTGAATACAACAGGTGTAGTAGACCTCACAGTGAAATGCTGAATACAACAGGTGTAGTAGACCTCACAGTGAAATGCTGAATACAACAGGTGTAGTAGACCTCACAGTGAAATGCTGAATACAACAGGTGTAGTAGACCTCACAGTGAAATGCTGAATACAACAGGTGTAGTAGACCTTACAGTGAAATGCTGAATACAACAGGTGTAGTAGACCTCACAGTGAAATGCTGAATACAACAGGTGTAGTAGACCTCACAGTGAAATGCTGAATACAACAGGTGTAGTAGACCTCACAGTGAAATGCTGAATACAACAGGTGTAGTAGACCTCACAGTGAAATGCTGAATACAACAGGTGTAGTAGACCTCACAGTGAAATGCTGAATACAACAGGTGTAGTAGACCTCACAGTGAAATGCTGAATACAACAGGTGTAGTAGACCTTACAGTGAAATGCTGAATACAACAGGTGTAGTAGACCTTACAGTGAAATGCTGAATACAACAGGTGTAGTAGACCTCACAGTGAAATGCTGAATACAACAGGTGTAGTAGACCTCACAGTGAAATGCTGAATACAACAGGTGTAGTAGACCTCACAGTGAAATGCTGAATACAACAGGTGTAGTAGACCTCACAGTGAAATGCTGAATACAACAGGTGTAGTAGACCTCACAGTGAAATGCTGAACACAACAGGTGTAGTAGACCTCACTGTGAAATGCTGAATACAACAGGTGTAGTAGACCTTACAGTGAAATGCTGAATACAACACGTGTAGTAGACCTTACAGTGAACTGCTGAATACAACAGGTGTAGTAGACCTCACAGTGAAATGCTGAATACAACAGGTGTAGTAGACCTCACAGTGAAATGCTGAATACAACAGGTGTAGTAGACCTCACAGTGAAATGCTGAATACAACAGGTGTAGTAGACCTTACAGTGAAATGCTGAATACAACAGGTGTAGTAGACCTTACAGTGAAATGCTGAATACAACAGGTGTAGTAGACCTTACAGTGAAATGCTGAATACAACAGGTGTAGTAGACCTCACAGTGAAATGCTGAATACAACAGGTGTAGTAGACCTTACAGTGAAATGCTGAATACAACAGGTGTAGTAGACCTCACAGTGAAATGCTGAATACAACAGGTGTAGTAGACCTTACAGTGAAATGCTGAATACAACAGGTGTAGTAGACCTCACAGTGAAATGCTGAATACAACAGGTGTAGTAGACCTCACAGTGAAATGCTGAATACAACAGGTGTAGTAGACCTTACAGTGAAATGCTGAATACAACAGGTGTAGACCTTACAGTGAAATGCTGAATACAACAGGTGTAGTAGACCTCACAGTGAAATGCTGAATACAACAGGTGTAGTAGACCTCACAGTGAAATGCTGAATACAACAGGTGTAGTAGACCTCACAGTGAAATGCTGAATACAACAGGTGTAGTAGACCTTACAGTGAAATGCTGAATACAACAGGTGTAGTAGACCTTACAGTGAAATGCTGAATACAACAGGTGTAGTAGACCTTACAGTGAAATGCTGAATACAACAGGTGTAGTAGACCTTACAGTGAAATGCTGAATACAACAGGTGTAGTAGACCTCACAGTGAAATGCTGAATACAACAGGTGTAGTAGACCTCACAGTGAAATGCTGAATACAACAGGTGTAGTAGACCTCACAGTGAAATGCTGAATACAACAGGTGTAGTAGACCTTACAGTGAAATGCTGAATACAACAGGTGTAGTAGACCTTACAGTGAAATGCTGAATACAACAGGTGTAGTAGACCTTACAGTGAAATGCTGAATACAACAGGTGTAGGTAGACCTTACAGTGAAATGCTGAATACAACAGGTGTAGTAGACCTCACAGTGAAATGCTGAATACAACAGGTGTAGTAGACCTCACAGTGAAATGCTGAATACAACAGGTGTAGTAGACCTCACAGTGAAATGTTGAATACAACAGGTGTGGTAGACCTCACAGTGAAATGCTGAATACAACAGGTGTAGTAGACCTTACAGTGAAATGCTGAATACAACAGGTGTAGACCTTACAGTGAAATGCTGAATACAACAGGTGTAGTAGACCTTACAGTGAAATGCTGAATACAACAGGTGTAGTAGACCTTACAGTGAAATGCTGAATACAACAGGTGTAGTAGACCTCACAGTGAAATGCCGAATACAACAGGTGTAGTAGACCTCACAGTGAAATGCTGAATACAACAGGTGTAGTAGACCTTACAGTGAAATGCTGAATACAACAGGTGTAGTAGACCTCACTGTGAAATGCTGAATACAACAGGTGTAGTAGACCTTACAGTGAAATGCTGAATACAACAGGTGTAGTAGACCTTACAGTGAAATGCTGAATACAACAGGTGTAGTAGACCTCACAGTGAAATGCTGAATACAACAGGTGTAGTAGACCTTACAGTGAAATGCTGAATACAACAGGTGTAGTAGACCTTACAGTGAAATGCTGAATACAACAGGTGTAGTAGACCTCACAGTGAAATGCTGAATACAACAGGTGTAGTAGACCTCACAGTGAAATGCTGAATACAACAGGTGTAGTAGACCTTACAGTGAAATGCTGAATACAACAGGTGTAGTAGACCTTACAGTGAAATGCTGAATACAACAGGTGTAGTAGACCTCACAGTGAAATGCTGAATACAACAGGTGTAGTAGAACTCACAGTGAAATGCTGAATACAACAGGTGTAGTAGACCTCACAGTGAAATGCTGAATACAACAGGTGTAGTAGACCTTACAGTGAAATGCTGAATACAACAGGTGTAGTAGACCTTACAGTGAAATGTTGAATACAACAGGTGTAGTAGACCTCACAGTGAAATGCTGAATACAACAGGTGTAGTAGACCTTACAGTGAACTGCTGAATACAACAGGTGTAGTAGACCTCACAGTGAAATGCTGAATACAACAGGTGTAGTAGACCTTACAGTGAAATGCTGAATACAACAGGTGTAGTAGACCTCACAGTGAAATGCTGAATACAACAGGTGTAGTAGACCTCACAGTGAAATGCTGAATACAACAGGTGTAGTAGACCTTACAGTGAAATGTTGAATACAACAGGTGTAGTAGACCTTACAGTGAAATACTTACTTACAGGCTTTAACCAATAGTGCAAAAAAAGGTGGTAGGTAAAGAAATAGGTAGGTAAAGAAATAAAACAACAGTAGAAAGACAGGCTGTATACAGTAGCGAGGCTATAAAAGTAGAGAGGCTATAAAAGTAGCGAGGCTATATACAGTAGACAGGCTATATACAGTAGAGAGGCTATAAAAGTAGCGAGGCTATATACAGTAGACAGGCTATATACAGTAGAGAGGCTATAAAAGTAGCGAGGCTATATACAGTAGACAGGCTATATACAGTAGCGAGGCTATAAAAGTAGCGAGGCTACATACAGACACTGGTTAGTCAGGCTGATTGACGTAGTATGTATATGTAGATATGGTTAAAGGGACTATGCATATATGATGAACAGAGAGTAGCAGTAGCGTAAAAGAGGGGTTGGCGGGTGGTGGGACACAATGCAGATAGCCCGGTTAGCCAATGTGCGGGAGCACTGGTTGGTCGGCCCAATTGAGGTAGTATGTTAAAGTGACTATGCATATATGATAAACAGAGAGTAGCAGTAGCGTAAAAAGAGGGGTTGGTGGGGGGGCATACAATGCAAACAGCTGTGGGATGGGGCTCTAGAAATGTAATCACTCTCAAATGCATGGACAGGCCTATGGATGCAAGGAATGTCCATCCATGATATCAACATTATAGTTTAACCATGTTTTGATGCTATACAGTGTTTGTTTACAATTAAATAGTTTACAAACAATGTAGCAAAACAAGCTTATATTCTGGGTTCTGATGGACAATGACAGTTTAACTAAGCTCATATGTTATATTCGTCAACAAACCAATGTGTATATATGATTTATTGCAATCCTACCTTTTGAAAAATCTACGCCAAATCATTATTCTCTGCCTATCATAGTTTTGGATGTTTCAGTGTGCCAAATAAGGCTATTAGCGGTTCCAAACGTTGTCCCAACATTCTATAATAACCCGTTCTTTAGGCCCTGATACTGGCTCTGTTCCAACCCGTTGTCCCAACATTCTATAATAACCCGTTCTTTAGGCCCTGATACTGGCTCTGTTCCAACCCGTTGTCCCAACATTCTATAATAACCCGTTCTTTAGGCCCTGATACTGGCTCTGTTCCAACCCGTTGTCCCAACATTCTATAATAACCCGTTCTTTAGGCCCTGATACTGGCTCGGTTCCAACCCGTTGTCCCAACATTCTATAATAACCCGTTCTTTAGGCCCTGATACTGGCTCTGTTCCAACCCGTTGTCCCAACATTCTATAATAACCCGTTCTTTAGGCCCTGATACTGGCTCTGTTCCAACCCGTTGTCCCAACATTCTATAATAACCCGTTCTTTAGGCCCTGATACTGGCTCGGTTCCAACCGTTGTCCCAACATTCTATAATAACCCGTTCTTTAGGCCCTGGTACTGGCTCTGTTCCAACCCGTTGTCCCAACATTCTATAATAACCCGTTCTTTAGGCCCTGATACTGGCTCTGTTCCAACCCGTTGTCCCAACATTCTATAATAACCCGTTCTTTAGGCCCTGATACTGGCTCTGTTCCAACCCGTTGTCCCAACATTCTATAATAACCCGTTCTTTAGGCCCTGATACTGGCTCTGTTCCAACCCGTTGTCCCAACATTCTATAATAACCCGTTCTTTAGGCCCTGATACTGGCTCTGTTCCAACCCGTTGTCCCAACATTCTATAATAACCCGTTCTTTAGGCCCTGATACTGGCTCTGTTCCAACCCGTTGTCCCAACATTCTATAATAACCCGTTCTTTAGGCCCTGATACTGGCTCTGTTCCAACCCGTTGCCCCAACATTCTATAATAACCCGTTCTTTAGGCCCTGATACTGGCTCGGTTCCAACCGTTGTCCCAACATTCTATAATAACCCGTTCTTTAGGCCCTGATACTGGCTCTGTTCCAACCCGTTGTCCCAACATTCTATAATAACCCGTTCTTTAGGCCCTGATACTGGCTCTGTTCCAACCCGTTGTCCCAACATTCTATAATAACCCGTTCTTTAGGCCCTGATACTGGCTCTGTTCCAACCCGTTGTCCCAACATTCTATAATAACCCGTTCTTTAGGCCCTGATACTGGCTCGGTTCCAACCCGTTTCCCGGGAGACTTGCATTATTGTTCTCGTTCAATTTCAAATGTTATTTCTTAGTCACAAAGGGGTCCAGGTTTGTCACACAGATTCCAGTTTGTTCCTCATTAGAACCTTCGTTCTCCCATCTGTTTCCCCAAAACCATCTTAAGTCTATCTTCCTCATTAGAACCTTCGTTCTCCGATCTGTTTCCCCAAAACCATCTTAAGTCTATCTTCCTCATTAGAACCTTCGTTCTCCGATCTGTTTCCCCAAAACCATCTTAAGTCTATGTTCCTCATTAGAACCTTCGTTCTCCCATCTGTTTTCCCAAAACCATATTCAGTCTATGTTCCTCATTAGAACCTTCGTTCTCCGATCTGTTTCCCCAAAAGCATCTTCAGTCTATGTTCCTCATTAGAACCTTCGTTCTCCGATCTGTTTCCCCAAAAGCATCTTAAGTCTATGTTCCTCATTAGAACCTTCGTTCTCCGATCTGTTTCCCCAAAACCATCTTAAGTCTATGTTCCTCATTAGAACCTTCGTTCTCCCATCTGTTTCCCCAAAACCATCTTAAGTCTATCTTCCTCATTAGAACCTTCGTTCTCCGATCTGTTTCCCCAAAACCATCTTAAGTCTATGTTCCTCATTAGAACCTTCGTTCTCCCATCTGTTTTCCCAAAACCATATTCAGTCTATGTTCCTCATTAGAACCTTCGTTCTCCGATCTGTTTCCCCAAAACCATCTTCAGTCTATGTTCCTCATTAGAACCTTCGTTCTCCGATCTGTTTCCCCAAAACCATCTTCAGTCTATGTTCCTCATTAGAACCTTCGTTCTCCGATCTGTTTCCCCAAAACCATCTTCAGTCTATGTTCCTCATTAGAACCTTTGTTCTCCGATCTGTTTCCCCAAAACCATCTTCAGTCTATGTTCCTCATTAGAACCTTCGTTCTCCGACCTGTTTCCCCAAAACCATCTTAAGTCTATGTTCCTCATTAGAACCTTCGTTCTCCGACCTGTTTCCCCAAAACCATCTTCAGTCTATGTTCCTCATTAGAACCTTCGTTCTCCGATCTGTTCCCCCAAAACCATCTTAAGTCTATGTTCCTCATTAGAACCTTCGTTCTCCGACCTGTTTCCCCAAAACCATCTTCAGTCTATGTTCCTCATTAGAACCTTCGTTCTCCGATCTGTTTCCCCAAAACCATCTTAAGTCTATGTTCCTCATTAGAACCTTCGTTCTCCCATCTGTTTCCCCAAAACCATCTTAAGTCTATCTTCCTCATTAGAACCTTCGTTCTCCGATCTGTTTCCCCAAAACCATCTTAAGTCTATGTTCCTCATTAGAACCTTTGTTCTCCCATCTGTTTTCCCAAAACCATATTCAGTCTATGTTCCTCATTAGAACCTTCGTTCTCCGATCTGTTTCCCCAAAACCATCTTCAGTCTATGTTCCTCATTAGAACCTTCGTTCTCCGATCTGTTTCCCCAAAACCATCTTCAGTCTATGTTCCTCATTAGAACCTTCGTTCTCCGATCTGTTTCCCCAAAACCATCTTCAGTCTATGTTCCTCATTAGAACCTTCGTTCTCCGATCTGTTCCCCCAAAACCATCTTAAGTAATTTTGATCCAAATGTGCAAATTGTCCAAACAGATCCTCAAGGTAGATGGATTATTTTAAATATGTTATTGGACAATAAACAAATATGGCTTGTTAACCTATACGGTCCGAATAATGATGATCCAAGCTTCTTTGAAAATATATATAAGAATTTATCAACTCTACAAGCAACACTAGACTCTATTATTATAGTGGGAGATTTTAATACGGTCTTAAATACCTCTATAGACCGGAAAGGAAATCACACTACAAACTATCACCCTCAGGCACTTAAGGAAATCATGAATGTCATGGATATATTGGAATTAGTGGATATATGGAGACTTAAATACCCTGATTTAGTGAGATATACATGGCGGAGGCTGAATCAAGCTAGTCGTCTTGACTACTTTCTTATACCATTCTCTCTGGCACCAAAAGTTAAAAAAGTGTTGATAGGGGACAGAATGCGGTCGGATCATCACATAATTGGCATATATATTTCTCTTACAGAATTTCCACGTGGGCGAGGATATTGGAAATTTAATCAAAGTCTACTAGATGATAAATTGTTTAGAACTAGGACAGAAGATTTTATAACTGACTTTTTCAGACATAACATAGGTACAGCAGATCCCCTTATTGTATGGGACACTTTTAAGTGTGCCTTTAGAGGCCATGCAATTCAGTACTCATCTATAAAACAAAGGGAATTTAGATCAAAAGAGTCCATATTAACAAAGGAAATTGAAGGACTAACAGTACAGTTAGATAGCAATAAAAACGGTACCATAGAGGCACAGAATAAGTTAGAGGAAAAACAAAAAGAAATGGAGGAACTTATTCAAGAAAGATCCAGTGTAATATATTATAAAAATAAAGCGAACTGGATGGAATATGGGGAAAAATGCACCAAATTCTTTTTCAATCTTCAATATAGAAATGCTACCAAAAAAAATGTATTAAAACTTGTTACAAATGATGGAGTCACGCATGATTCACCAAATGATATTTTGAAAGAGGAAGTAAAGTACTTTAAGAATATGTTTTCGTTTCAGGCTCCTCCATCTCCACTAACTGAAACTAATTGTATGGATTTTTTTCCTATTAATAATGTAAAATTAACATCTGTACAGAAAGACTCATGTGAAGGCCAAATTACAGAGGAGGAACTGCTTGATGCAATTGGGGCCTTTAAGGATGGGAGAACTCCAGGGCTGGATGGCATACCAGTGGAAGTATACAAAACTTTTTTTGATATACTCAAAGGACCATTATTAGCTTGTTTTAACCACTCCTATATAAATGGTAGATTATCAGACACGCAACAAGAAGGTCTGATATCGTTATTACTGAAACAGGACCCAAGTGGTATATATAAAGATCCAGTCCAATTAAAAAATTGGAGACCTCTTACACTTCAGTGTTGTGATGCAAAAATCCTAGCAAAATGCTTGGCGCATAGAATAAAAAAAGTTTTGTCAGATATTATTCATCCTAATCAGACAGGTTTTTTACATGGACGATACATTGGAGATAATATAAGGCAAGTACTGGAAACAATAGAACACTATGAAATATCGGGGACACCAGGTCTGGTTTTCATAGCTGATTTTGAAAAGGCTTTTGATAAAGTACGACTGGAGTTTATATATAAATGCCTAAAATATTTCAATTTTGGGGAATCTCTTATAAAATGGGTTAAAATTATGTATAGTAACCCTAGGTGTAAAATAGTAAATAATGGCTACATCTCAGAAAGTTTTAAACTATCTAGAGGAGTAAAACAAGGTTGTCCACTATCGGCATATCTATTTATTATTGCCATCGAAATGTTAGCTGTTAAAATTAGATCAAACATTAATATTAATGGATTAGAAATCCGTGGCTTAAAAACTAAGGTGTCATTGTACGCTGATGATTCATGTTTTCTTTTAAAACCACAACTAGAGTCTCTCCACGGCCTCATAGAGGATCTAGATACCTTTGCTATCCTCTCTGGATTAAAACCAAATTATGATAAATGTACCATATTACGTATTGGATCACTAAAAAATACACATTTTATATTGCCATGTAGTTTACCAATTAAATGGTCTGACGGAGATGTGGACATACTCGGTATAAAAATCCCAAAAGAAAGAAATGATCTCACTCCAATAAATTTTTATAGAAAGTTAGCAAAAATAGATAAGATCTTGCTACCATGGAAAGGAAAATACTTGTCTATTTGTGGAAAAATCACCCTGATTAACTCTTTAGTCATATCACAGTTTACCTATTTGCTTATGGTTTTGCCTACACCTAGTGACCTGCTTTTTAAATTATATGAACAAAAAATATTCCATTTTATTTGGAACGGCAAGCCAGATAAAATTAAAAGGGCCTATTTATATAACGAATATGAATTCGGAGGGCAGAAATTATTAAATATTAAAGCATTAGACCTCTCACTAAAGGCATCAGTCATACAAAAGTTATACTTAAATCCAAACTGGTTCTCTAGTAAATTGGTACGAATGTCTCATCCTATGTTCAAGAAGGGCCTTTTTCCCTTTATTCAGATTACACCTGCTCACTTTCGGTTGTTTGAAAAGGAAATAATCTCCAAAATATCCTTATTTTTTAAACAAGCCTTAGAAAGTTGGTTGCAATTTCAGTTTAATCCACCTGAAAGGACGGAACAAATAGTACAACAAATATTGTGGTTAAATTCAAATATAGTAATTGATAAAAAAACTGTATTTATCGAAGAAATGTTTAAAAAAGGTATAATTTTTGTGAATGATATCATAAATAGGACTGGTGGAGTTATGTCACACATGCAGCTAACACAGACATATGGAAATGTCTGCTCTACCCAAAATTACAACCAATTAATTGCAGCATTACCACAAAAATGGAAGAGGCAAGTAGAAGGGGAAAAAAGTAAGGAACTTGTATGTCGGCCCTGTATTAAAGAACATAAATGGTTAAAGAAAAGTGTGATAAATAAAAACATATACCAATTTCATTTAAGGACCAAAAAACTGACAGCTGTGCCATATAAATTGCAAAATAGTTGGGAAGAGATTTTCGATGTACCCATTCCATGGCACATGGTTTATGAATTGATACGCAAAACAACGCCGGATTCAAAACTTCGAATTTTTCAATTTAAATTACTGTACAAAATTCTTGCAACTAATAGAATGTTATATATATGGGGTATACAATCTTCCCAGCTCTGCAGATTCTGTTGTGAGGAGGCAGAGTCATTAGATCATTTATTTTGGTATTGTCCATATGTAGCTCGTTTTTGGTCACAGGTCCAGGAATGGCTGAAGAATTGCAACATTTGCCTAGAACTAACGCTACAGATAGCAATACTGGGGGATTTGAAAAGCCATAGTCAATCAATCAATAATATAATAATTATTTTAGCAAAAATGTTTATTTTTAATTTACAATCTGTAGAAGCTATGAGAATAGGAAGGTTCAAATCTTTTGTGAAGCATCACAGCACAGTTGAAAAATATATGGCAAATAAAAATCCGAAATGGATGATGTTGGAAGATAGATGGGAAGGGTTGAGTGGAACTGAAGGGTGGGACTAATAACAAGATAAACAATGTAGGGCATACGGGATCTGTGAAATGTGTATAGGTGCGGAGCTTTTGTGAAATAGCACAGTTACAAGTGGAAATAAAATTGGATGGACAACAGAAATAGAGGAAGGACTAAGAACAAACAAGAGAGAACTATTATAAAGTAGTCTGTGTCTGTAAAATAGGTATAAGATGTATAAATTGAAGGTAAAAGCAGAAGTGTTTATTAGTTTACTCCAATTGGGGGAGCGGTGGTAGGGTTGCGGGGAATAATAATAAAGGTATATTCTTTAAAAAAGTATGTATGTCTATATAGGTATGTGTATGTATATATGTATGCATGCGTGTATGGATATATATATTTACCCAAAAAAATATGGGGGATTGGAAATGATGCAGACAATTACATTGGAAGCAACATTCTTTCCGCAATATTAAGCTGATCCACCCCAAAGAAAAAAAAAACAAGAAAAAAAAAAAAAAAAAAAAAAAAAAAAAAAAACATCTTAAGTCTATGTTCCTCATTAGAACCTTCGTTCTCCGACCTGTTTCCCCAAAACCATCTTCAGTCTATGTTCCTCATTAGAACCTTCGTTCTCCGATCTGTTCCCCCAAAACCATCTTAAGTCTATGTTCCTCATTAGAACCTTCGTTCTCCGATCTGTTTCCCCAAAACCATCTTAAGTCTATGTTCCTCATTAGAACCTTCGTTCTCCGATCTGTTTCCCCAAAACCATCATTAGTAAAGTGGCACTGAAACGCTCCTTATTTACAGACTACCTCAGACTGCTTGTAGAACAGTGCTTTCTTAGATGTTTTTGTTTTGTTTTGTTGTTGTTGCCATGTCCCTTTATACACAGAACATGTCTGCTTAACACACAGTAGAATCAAGCTGTTTGTCTGTCTCTCTGTGACCGCTTTGGAACGAAGTGGACTTACAAACACAAAGTGTCTTTGCAATCGATCAAGTGAAGGATAACAAATATGCTTTGAATGAAAACCGAGGTGGCTATATTTAGAAAATCACTTCAGTAGGGCTGTATAATAGGCCTATATATTTAAAGTATATTGAAATCACTTTCATGTTTCGTCAATTGAGTTATATTTGTATGCTACACTATCTGTAAATTGTTCCTCAATATACTGTATTTGATGATGTGTAACATGTGATCAACGATGTGCCAAATAAATCATTTAGTGCACTATTATAGGGCATGTATTAGAATTAGCAGCCATGAGCAAAATGTCTAACACTATCCCATCCTACAGCCTGAACCTTTATTTCTTGGACATTTTGCAGGATGAAATCTCTAGAGATTGAATAGGATCTCTCTATGCTTACAGTGCATTCTGAAAGTATTCAGACCCCTTGACTTTTTCCACATTTTTTTTTACGTTACAGCCTTATTCTAAAATCGATTAAATAAATATTTTTCCTCACACAATATCCCATAATGACAAAGTGAAAACAGGTTTTTAGACATTTTAGCAAGTTTATAAAATATAAAAAACAGATACCTCATTTATAGAAGTGTTCAGACCCTTCGCTATGAGACTCGAAATTGAGCTCAGGTGTATCCTGTTTCCATTGATCATCCTTGAGATGTTTCTACAACTTGATTGGAGTCCATCTGTGGTAAATTCAATTGATTCGACATGATTTGGAAAGGCACACACCTGTCTATATAAGGTCCCACAGTTGACAGTGCATGTCAGAGCAAAAACCAAGCCATGAGGTCAGAGGAATTGTCCGTAGATCTCCGAGACAGGATTGTGTTGAGGCACAGATCTGGGGAAGGGTACCAAAAAATGTCTGCAGCATTGAAGGTCCCCAAGAACACAGTGGCCTCCATCATTCTTAAATGGAAGAAGTTTGGAACCACCAAGACTCTTCCTAGAGCTGGCTGACTGGCCAAACTGACCAATCGGGGGAGAAGGGCCTTGGTCAGGGAGGTGACCAAGAACCCGATGGTCACTCTGACAGAGCTCCAGAGTTCCTCTGTCGAGATGGGAGAACCTTCCAGAAGGACAACCATCTCTGCAGCACTCCACCAATCAGGCCTTTATGGTAGAGTGGCCAGACGGAAGCAACTCCTCTGTAAAAGGCACATGACAGCCCGCTTGGAGTTTACCAAAAGGCACCTAAAGGACTCTCAGATGATGAGAATAAGATTCTCTGGTCTGATAAAACCAAGATTGAACTCTTTGACCTGAATGCCAAGCGTCACGTCTGGAGGAAACCTGGCACCATCCCTACGGAGAAGCATGTTGGTGGGTATGTTTTTCAGCACCAGGGACTGGGAGACTAGGATTGAGGGAAAGATGAACGGAGCAAAGTACAGAGAGTTCCTTGATGAAACCTGCTCCAGGACGTCAGACTGGGGTGAAGGTTCGCCTTCCAAAAGGACAACGACCCTAAGCACACAGCTAACAACACAGGAGTGGCTTCGAGACAAGACTCTGAATGTCCTTAAGTGGCCCAGCCAGAGGCCGGACTTGAACCCTATCTAACATCTCTGGAGAGACCTGAAAATAGCTGTGCAGCAACGCTCCCCATCCAACCTGACAGAGCTTGAGAGGATCTGCAGAGAAGAATGGGAGAAAGTCCCCAAATACAGGTGTGTCAAACATTTGCAAAAATGTCTAAAAAACAGATTTTGCTTCGTCATTATTGGGTATTGTGTGTAGATTGATGAGGAAAACAACTATTTCATCCATTTTAGAATAAGGCTGTAAAGTAACAATGTGGAAAATTTGGAAAAAGGGGTCTGAATACTTTCCGAATGCTCTGTATACCTTCCTATCAGGTAAACCTATTTTCATTTCATTCTCATCCCAGACATGCCTGTTAAGGACAGTGGTGCAGCCGGTCGGATCATGTTCCACACGTCTGCTCCCCTAGGTCTCCTCACAGCTACGGTAAGACTATAGTTAACATTTTTACAGTAACGTAAACAAGTTGTTAATACAGGTATGTCAATAATGAACAGGTTGTAATTTACCTGTCTAGTGGCAGAGACAACGGCAGGGCAGGGAAGCAAACCTGTGAAGACAAGCGCCCTTCACATCACACCAAGGCAGTTAACCCACTGTCCCTCTGCCCCTGACCAAGGCAGTTAACCCACTGTCCCTCTGCCCCTGAACAAGGGTTAACCCACCGTCCTTCTGCCCCTGAACAAGGCAGTTAACCCACTGTCCCTCTGCCCCTGAACAAGGCAGTTAACCCACTGTCCTTCTGCCCCTGACCAAGGCAGTTAACCCACTGTCCTTCTGCCCCTGAACAAGGGTTAACCCACTGTCCTTCTGCCCCTGACCAAGGGTTAACCCACTGTCCTTCTGCCCCTGAACAAGGCAGTTAACCCACTGTCCTTCTGCCCCTGAACAAGGCAGTTAACCCACTGTCCTTCTGCCCCTGACCAAGGCAGTTAACCCACTGTCCTTCTGCCCCTGAACAAGGGTTAACCCACTGTCCTTCTGCCCCTGACCAAGGGTTAACCCACTGTCCTTCTGCCCCTGAACAAGGCAGTTAACCCACTGTCCTTCTGCCCCTGAACAAGGCAGTTAACCCACTGTCCTTCTGCCCCTGAACAAGGCAGTTAACCCACTGTCCTTCTGCCCCTGACCAAGGGTTAACCCACTGTCCTTCTGCCCCTGAACAAGGGTTAACCCACTGTCCTTCTGCCCCTGAACAAGGGTTAACCCACTGTCCTTCTGCCCCTGACCAAGGCAGTTAACCCACTGTCCTTCTGCCCCTGACCAAGGCAGTTAACCCACTGTCCTTCTGCCCCTGGACAAGGGTTAACCCACTGTCCTTCTACCCCTGAACAAGGGTTAACCCACTGTCCTTCTGCCCTGACCAAGGGTTAACCCACTGTCCTTCTGCCCCTGAACAAGGCAGTTAACCCACTGTCCTTCTGCCCCTGACCAAGGGTTAACCCACTGTCCTTCTGCCCCTGAACAAGGCAGTTAACCCACGGTCCTTCTGCCCCTGACCAAGGGTTAACCCACTGTCCTTCTGCCCCTGACCAAGGGTTAACCCACTGTCCTTCTGCCCCTGTACAAGGCAGTTAACCCACTGTCCTTCTGCCCCTGAACAAGGCAGTTAACCCACTGTCCTTCTGCCCCTGACCAAGGGTTAACCCACTGTCCTTCTGCCCCTGACCAAGGGTTAACCCACTGTCCTTCTGCCCCTGACCAAGGCAGTTAACCCACTGTCCTTCTGCCCCTGACCAAGGGTTAACCCACTGTCCTTCTGCCCCTGGACAAGGGTTAACCCACTGTCATTCTGCCCCTGAACAAGGGTTAACCCACTGTCCTTCTGCCCCTGAACAAGGCAGTTAACCCACTGTCCTTCTGCCC
>NW_024060601.1:0-22903 GCF_016432855.1 Salvelinus namaycush | reverse complement strand
ACAGGACAGATACTAGTGGTATTCTACCCGTGGTAAACACAGGACAGACACTAGTGGGTATTACTACAACGTGGTAAACAAGCAGGACAGATCTAGTGAGTATTCTACACCGTGGTAAACACAGGACAGATACTAGGGACGAGTGGTATATCTACAACCGTGGTAAACAACAGGACAGATACTAAGTGGTATTCCTACACCGTGGTAAACACAGGGACAGATACTAGTGGTATTCTACACCGTGGTAACAACAGGACAGACACTAGTGGTATTCTACACCGTGGTAAACAACAGGACAGATACTAGTGTATTCTACACCGTGGTAAACAACAGGACAGATACTAGTGGTATTCTACACCGTGGTAAACAACAGACAGATACTAGTGGTATTCTACACCGTGGTAAACAACAGGACAGATACCAGTGGTATTCTACACCGTGGTAAACAGGACAGATACTAGTGGTATTCTACACCGTGGTAAACAACAGGACAGATACCAGTGGTATTCTACAACCGTGGTAAACAACAGGACAGATACTAGTGGTATTCTACACCGTGGTAAACAACAGGACAGATACTAGTGGTATTCTACACCGTGGTAAACAACAGGACAGTCACCAGTGGAATTCTACACCGTGGTAAACAACATGACAGTCACCAGTGGAATTCTACACCGTGGTAAACAACATGACAGACACTAGTGGTATTCTACACCGTGGTAAACAACAGGACAGATACTAGTGGTATTCTCCACCGTGGTAAACAACAGGACAGATACTAGTGGTATTCTCCACCGTGGTAAACAACAGGACAGATACTAGTGGTATTCTCCACCGTGGTAAACAACAGGACAGATACTAGTGGTATTCTACACCGTGGTAAACAACAGGACAGATACTAGTGGTATTCTACACCGTGGTAAACAACAGGACAGATACTAGTGGTATTCTACACCGTGGTAAACAACAGGACAGATACTAGTGGTATTCTACACCGTGGTAAACAACAGGACAGATACTAGTGGTATTCTACACCGTGGTAAACAACAGGACAGATACTAGTGGTATTCTCCACCGTGGTAAACAACAGGACAGATACTAGTGGTATTCTACACCGTGGTAAACAACAGGACAGATACTAGTGGTATTCTCCACCGTGGTAAACAACAGGACAGATACTAGTGGTATTCTACACCGTGGTAAACAACAGGACAGATACTAGTGGTATTCTACACCGTGGTAAACAACAGGACAGATACTAGTGGTATTCTACACCGTGGTAAACAACAGGACAGATACTAGTGGTATTCTACACCGTGGTAAACAACAGGACAGATACTAGTGGTATTCTACACCGTGGTAAACAACAGGACAGATACTAGTGGTATTCTACACCGTGGTAAACAACAGGACAGATACTAGTGGTATTCTACACCGTGGTAAACAACAGGACAGATACTAGTGGTATTCTACACCGTGGTAAACAACAGGACAGATACTAGTGGTATTCTACACCGTGGTAAACAACAGGACAGATACTAGTGGTATTCTACACCGTGGTAAACAACAGGACAGATACTAGTGGTATTCTACACCGTGGTAAACAACAGGACAGATACCAGTGGTATTCTACACCGTGGTAAACAACAGGACAGATACTAGTGGTATTCTACACCGTGGTAAACAACAGGACAGATACCAGTGGTATTCTACACCGTGGTAAACAACAGGACAGATACTAGTGGTATTCTACACCGTGGTAAACAACAGGACAGACACTAGTGGTATTCTACACCGTGGTAAACAACAGGACAGACACCAGTGGTATTCTACACCGTGGTAAACAACAGGACAGATACTAGTGGTATTCTACACCGTGGTAAACAACAGGACAGATACTAGTGGTATTCTACACCGTGGTAAACAACAGGACAGATACTAGTGGTATTCTACACCGTGGTAAACAACAGGACAGATACTAGTGGTATTCTACACCGTGGTAAACAACAGGACAGATACTAGTGGTATTCTACACCGTGGTAAACAACAGGACAGATACTAGTGGTATTCTACACCGTGGTAAACAACAGGACAGATACTAGTGGTATTCTACACCGTGGTAAACAACAGGACAGATACTAGTGGTATTCTACACCGTGGTAAACAACAGGACAGATACTAGTGGTATTCTACACCGTGGTAAACAACAGGACAGATACTAGTGGTATTCTACACCGTGGTAAACAACAGGACAGATACTAGTGGTATTCTACACCGTGGTAAACAACAGGACAGATACTAGTGGTATTCTACACCGTGGTAAACAACAGGACAGATACTAGTGGTATTCTACACCGTGGTAAACAACAGGACAGATACTAGTGGTATTCTCCACCGTGGTAAACAACAGGACAGATACTAGTGGTATTCTCCACCGTGGTAAACAACAGGACAGATACTAGTGGTATTCTCCACCGTGGTAAACAACAGGACAGATACTAGTGGTATTCTCCACCGTGGTAAACAACTGGACAGATACTAGTGGTATTCTACACCGTGGTAAACAACTGGACAGATACTAGTGGTATTCTACACCGTGGTAAACAACAGGACAGATACTAGTGGTATTCTACACCGTGGTAAACAACTGGACAGATACTAGTGGTATTCTACACCGTGGTAAACAACAGGACAGATACTAGTGGTATTCTCCACCGTGGTAAACAACTGGACAGATACTAGTGGTATTCTACACCGTGGTAAACAACTGGACAGATACTAGTGGTATTCTCCACCGTGGTAAACAGCAGGACAGATACTAGTGGTATTCTCCACCGTGGTAAACAACAGGACAGATACTAGTGGTATTCTACACCGTGGTAAACAACAGGACAGATACTAGTGGTATTCTACACCGTGGTAAACAACAGGACAGATACTAGTGGTATTCTACACCGTGGTAAACAACAGGACAGATACTAGTGGTATTCTACACCGTGGTAAACAACAGGACAGATACTAGTGGTATTCTACACCGTGGTAAACAACAGGACAGATACTAGTGGTATTCTACACCGTGGTAAACAACAGGACAGATACTAGTGGTATTCTACACCGTGGTAAACAACAGGACAGATACTAGTGGTATTCTACACCGTGGTAAACAACAGGACAGATACTAGTGGTATTCTACACCGTGGTAAACAACAGGACAGATACCAGTGGTATTCTACACCGTGGTAAACAACAGGACAGATACTAGAGGTATTCTACACCGTGGTAAACAACAGGACAGATACCAGTGGTATTCTACACCGTGGTAAAGAACAGGACAGATACCAGTGGTATTCTACACCGTGGTAAACAGCAGGACAGATACTAGTGGTATTCTACACCGTGGTAAACAACAGGACAGATACTAGTGGTATTCTACACCGTGGTAAACAACAGGACAGATACTAGTGGTATTCTACACCGTGGTAAACAACAGGACAGATACTAGTGGTATTCTACACCGTGGTAAACAACAGGACAGATACTAGTGGTATTCTACACCGTGGTAAACAACAGGACAGATACTAGTGGTATTCTACACCGTGGTAAACAACAGGACAGATACTAGTGGTATTCTACACCGTGGTAAACAACAGGACAGATACCTAGTGGTATTCTACACCGTGGTAAACAACAGGACAGATACTAGTGGTATTCTACACCGTGGTAAACAACAGGACAGATACTAGTGGTATTCTACACCGTGGTAAACAACAGGACAGATACTAGTGGTATTCTACACCGTGGTAAACAACAGGACAGATACTAGTGGTATTCTACACCGTGGTAAACAACAGGACAGATACTAGTGGTATTCTACACCGTGGTAAACAACAGGACAGATACTAGTGGTATTCTACACCGTGGTAAACAACAGGACAGATACTAGTGGTATTCTACACCGTGGTAAACAACAGGACAGATACTAGTGGTATTCTACACCGTGGTAAACAACAGGACAGATACTAGAGGTATTCTACACCGTGGTAAACAACAGGACAGATACTAGTGGTATTCTACACCGTGGTAAACAACAGGACAGATACTAGTGGTATTCTACACCGTGGTAAACAACAGGACAGATACTAGTGGTATTCTACACCGTGGTAAACAACAGGACAGATACTAGTGGTATTCTACACCGTGGTAAACAACAGGACAGATACTAGTGGTATTCTCCACCGTGGTAAACAACAGGACAGATACTAGTGGTATTCTCCACCGTGGTAAACAACTGGACAGATACTAGTGGTATTCTCCACCGTGGTAAACAACTGGACAGATACTAGTGGTATTCTCCACCGTGGTAAACAACTGGACAGATACTAGTGGTATTCTACACCGTGGTAAACAACTGGACAGATACTAGTGGTATTCTACACCGTGGTAAACAACAGGACAGATACTAGTGGTATTCTACACCGTGGTAAACAACTGGACAGATACTAGTGGTATTCTACACCGTGGTAAACAACAGGACAGATACTAGTGGTATTCTCCACCGTGGTAAACAACTGGACAGATACTAGTGGTATTCTCCACCGTGGTAAACAACTGGACAGATACTAGTGGTATTCTCCACCGTGGTAAACAGCAGGACAGATACTAGTGGTATTCTACACCGTGGTAAACAACAGGACAGATACTAGTGGTATTCTACACCGTGGTAAACAACAGGACAGATACTAGTGGTATTCTACACCGTGGTAAACAACAGGACAGATACCAGTGGTATTCTACACCGTGGTAAACAACAGGACAGATACCAGTGGTATTCTACACCGTGGTAAACAACAGGACAGATACTAGTGGTATTCTACACCGTGGTAAACAACAGGACAGATACTAGTGGTATTCTACACCGTGGTAAACAACAGGACAGATACTAGTGGTATTCTACACCGTGGTAAACAACAGGACAGATACTAGTGGTATTCTACACCGTGGTAAACAACAGGACAGATACTAGTAGTATTCTACACCGTGGTAAACAACAGGACAGACACTAGTGGTATTCTACACCGTGGTAAACAACAGGACAGATACCAGTGGTATTCTACACCGTGGTTAACAGGAGAGATACTAGTGGTATTCTCCACCGTGGTAAACAACAACAAGCATCTGGAAGGATAAACACCAACTCCTTTAGCTGCCTGGGGCCTTTCTATTTATTATTCAATGGCTCAGATTAGTAGTGGGAGATGGTTTATGCCGTGCACACACACACACACACACACACACACACACACACACACACACACACACACACACACACACACACACACACACACACACACACACACACACTCGTCCAGACAGGGTTCCCTCGCTCTCATCGAACACAAGGTCATTGCCATGCCGACAGAGGCAGAAGGTTGAGAGTTGTGATCAATGCAGGAAGTGGAGGGAGGTAGATAGCAGTAGTGATCAATGCAGGAAGTGGAGGGAGATAGACAGCAGTAGTGATCAATGCAGGAAGTGGAGGGAGGTAGATAGCAGTAGTGATCAATGCAGGAAGTGGAGGGAGGTAGATAGCAGTGGTGATCAATGCAGGAAGTGGAGGGAGGTAGATAGCAGTGGTGATCAATGCAGGAAGTGGAGGGAGGTAGATAGCAGTAGTGATCAATGCAGGAAGTGGAGGGAGGTAGATAGCAGTGGTGATCAATGCAGGAAGTGGAGGGAGGTAGATAGCAGTGGTGATCAATGCAGGAAGTGGAGGGAGGTAGATAGCAGTGGTGATCAATGCAGGAAGTGGAGGGAGGTAGATAGCAGTGGTGATCAATGCAGGAAGTGGAGGGAGGTAGATAGCAGTGGTGATCAATGCAGGAAGTGGAGGGAGAATGGGAAGGGAACGGCAGGAAAGGGAAAGAAGGTAGGGGTGGGATGAGATGGAAGGAGAGGAAGAAAGGGGCTGATCCTGCTGGTTCTGGAGTGGACAACTTGTCTGAGCTGCTTAGACTGTCTGGGGGAATCAGTGATTTACCTGGGGTAGGCTGGTCACAAGGCCTGTTAAGGCTGTACAGACCCATAGCCTTAAACTGATTGGGAAGGAGGAACTGGGTGTTTGCACAACGTTTACCTCTCCTTACTGGAAGAGACACTGGCAACAGGACACCAGTCAGTCCTGGTGCAGCGAGGAGCAGCCAGACCGGGTAATACAGGGAGGAAGACACACAGCTTTATCTGAGGGGAAATGGCAGAGGGATCGTACAGAATTGTGATTCCAAATCCATGAGGGGTCACCATAAGGTCAACAGTGGTCAATAAGAACACCTGAGAATGACTGATTGGTTCAACCTAACCTCCCCCGGGCCACCCTGCTAGTAGCCTGGCCCACATCTGTTTGTGCTCCATGTTCAGCATGCCAGGGAGCGGCAACTGCAAGATGGTATCCAGCCCAGGCTACACTTCTAGGCCCATATCACAGGGGACCCTGCACCTCATTGGAGTGGTCTGATTAGGAGCATCTGTGATAGTGAATGAGGTCCAGTCTAATGGCTGTAATTATAATTCAGGACTTCCTGATGCTAATGGAACTGAAGGAGCCTCCAGGGGATACTGGGATTTCTTCTAGTACAGTAGCTAGCTGGTGATTCAGTACCACCATTCTTCTAGTACAGTAGCTAGCTGGTGATTCAGTACCACCTTGCTTCTAGTACAGTAGCTATCTGGTGATTCAGTACCACCTCCTAGTACAGTAGCTATCTGGTGATTCAGTACCACCTCCTAGTACAGTAGCTAGCTGGTGATTCAGTACCACCTTTCTTCTAGTACAGTAGCTAGCTGGTGATTCAGTACCACCTTCTAGTACAGTAGCTAGCTGGTGATTCAGTACCACCTTCTAGTACAGTAGCTAGCTGGTGATTCAGTACCACCATTCTCCTAGTACTGTAGCTAGCTGGTGATTCAGTACCACCTTTCTCCTAGTACAGTAGCTAGCTGGTGATTCAGCACCACCTTTCTCCTAGTACAGTAGCTAGCTGGTGATTCAGTACCACCTTTCTTCTAGTACAGTAGCTAGCTGGTGATTCAGTACCACCTTTCTCCTAGTACAGTAGCTAGCTGGTGATTCAGTACCACCTTGCTTCTAGTACAGTAGCTAGCTGGTGATTCAGTACCACCTTTCTTCTAGTACAGTAGCTAGCTGGTGATTCAGCACCACCTCCTAGTACAGTAGCTAGCTGGTGATTCAGTACCACCATTCTTCTAGTACAGTAGCTAGCTGGTGATTCAGTACCACCTTTCTCCTAGTACAGTAGCTAGCTGGTGATTCAGCACCACCTTTCTCCTAGTACAGTAGCTAGCTGGTGATTCAGTACCACCTTTCTTCTAGTACAGTAGCTAGCTGGTGATTCAGTACCACCTTTCTCCTAGTACAGTAGCTAGCTGGTGATTCAGTACCACCTTGCTTCTAGTACAGTAGCTAGCTGGTGATTCAGTACCACCTTTCTTCTAGTACAGTAGCTAGCTGGTGATTCAGCACCACCTCCTAGTACAGTAGCTAGCTGGTGATTCAGTACCACCATTCTTCTAGTACAGTAGCTAGCTGGTGATTCAGTACCACCTTTCTCCTAGTACAGTAGCTAGCTGGTGATTCAGCACCACCTTTCTCCTAGTACAGTAGCTAGCTGGTGATTCAGTACCACCTTTCTTCTAGTACAGTAGCTAGCTGGTGATTCAGTACCACCTTTCTCCTAGTACAGTAGCTAGCTGGTGATTCAGTACCACCTTGCTTCTAGTACAGTAGCTAGCTGGTGATTCAGTACCACCTTTCTTCTAGTACAGTAGCTAGCTGGTGATTCAGCACCACCTCCTAGTACAGTAGCTAGCTGGTGATTCAGTACCACCATTCTTCTAGTACAGTAGCTAGCTGGTGATTCAGTACCACCTTTCCTCTAGTACAGTAGCTATCTGGTGATTCAGTACCACCTTTCTTCTAGTACAGTAGCTAGCTGGTGATTCAGTACCACCTTTCTCCTAGTACAGTAGCTATCTGGTGATTCAGTACCACCTTTCTTCTAGTACAGTAGCTAGCTGGTGATTCAGTACCACCTTTCTCCTAGTACAGTAGCTAGCTGGTGATTCAGCACCACCTAGTACAGTAGCTAGCTGGTGATTCAGTACCACCTTTCCTCTAGTACAGTAGCTAGCTGGTGATTCAGTACCACCTTTCCTCTAGTACAGTAGCTAGCTGGTGATTCAGTACCACCTTGCTTCTAGTACAGTAGCTAGCTGGTGATTCAGTACCACCTTTCTTCTAGTACAGTAGCTAGCTGGTGATTCAGTACCACCTTTCTCCTAGTACAGTAGCTAGCTGGTGATTCAGTACCACCTTGCTTCTAGTACAGTAGCTAGCTGGTGATTCAGCACCACCTTTCTTCTAGTACAGTAGCTAGCTGGTGATTCAGTACCACCTTTCTCCTAGTACAGTAGCTAGCTGGTGATTCAGCACCACCTTTCTTCTAGTACAGTAGCTATCTGGTGATTCAGTACCACCTTTCTTCTAGTATAGTAGCTAGCTGGTGATTCAGTACCACCTTTCCTCTAGTACAGTAGCTAGCTGGTGATTCAGCACCACCTTGCTTCTAGTACAGTAGCTAGCTGGTGATTCAGTACCACCTTGCTTCTAGTACAGTAGCTAGCTGGTGATTCAGTACCACCATTCTCCTAGTACAGTAGCTATCTGGTGATTCAGCACCACCTTTCTTCTAGTACAGTAGCTAGCTGGTGATTCAGTACCACCATTCTCCTAGTACAGTAGCTATCTGGTGATTCAGCACCACCATTCTCCTAGTACAGTAGCTAGCTGGTGATTCAGTACCACCGTTCTTCTAGTACAGTAGCTAGCTGGTGATTCAGTACCACCTTTCCTCTAGTACAGTAGCTAGCTGGTGATTCAGCACCACCTAGTACAGTAGCTAGCTGGTGATTCAGTACCACCTTTCTTCTAGTACAGTAGCTAGCTGGTGATTCAGTACCACCTTTCTTCTAGTATAGTAGCTAGCTGGTGATTCAGTACCACCTTTCTTCTAGTATAGTAGCTAGCTGGTGATTCAGTACCACCTTTCCTCTAGTACAGTAGCTAGCTGGTGATTCAGTACCACCTTGCTTCTAGTACAGTAGCTATCTGGTGATTCAGCACCACCTTTCTTCTAGTACAGTAGCTATCTGGTGATTCAGCACCACCTTTCTTCTAGTACAGTAGCTATCTGGTGATTCAGTAGCACCTTTCTCCTAGTACAGTAGCTAGCTGGTGATTCAGTACCACCTTTCTTCTAGTACAGTAGCTAGCTGGTGATTCAGCACCCCCTCCTAGTACAGTAGCTAGCTGGTGATTCAGCACCACCTAGTACAGTAGCTAGCTGGTGATTCAGTACCACCTTTCTTCTAGTACAGTAGCTAGCTGGTGATTCAGTACCACCTTTCTTCTAGTATAGTAGCTAGCTGGTGATTCAGTACCACCTTTCTTCTAGTATAGTAGCTAGCTGGTGATTCAGTACCACCTTTCCTCTAGTACAGTAGCTAGCTGGTGATTCAGTACCACCTTGCTTCTAGTACAGTAGCTATCTGGTGATTCAGCACCACCTTTCTTCTAGTACAGTAGCTATCTGGTGATTCAGCACCACCTTTCTTCTAGTACAGTAGCTATCTGGTGATTCAGTAGCACCTTTCTCCTAGTACAGTAGCTAGCTGGTGATTCAGTACCACCTTGCTTCTAGTACAGTAGCTAGCTGGTGATTCAGTACCACCTTTCCTCTAGTACAGTAGCTAGCTGGTGATTCAGTACCACCTCCTAGTACAGTAGCTAGCTGGTGATTCAGTACCACCTTTCTTCTAGTACAGTAGCTAGCTGGTGATTCAGTACCACCTTTCTTCTAGTATAGTAGCTAGCTGGTGATTCAGTACCACCTTTCTTCTAGTATAGTAGCTAGCTGGTGATTCAGTACCACCTTTCCTCTAGTACAGTAGCTAGCTGGTGATTCAGTACCACCTTTCTTCTAGTACAGTAGCTAGCTGGTGATTCAGTACCACAAGTCTCTCTCACACCCCTCTCTCTTTCACTCATGATTTTCTGTCTTTCGTTCTCTCGCAGCTTTCTTTCTCTCTCCCCATCTCCCAATCTCTCTCACACATCCCTGCTCTGAGCAGCAGGACTGAGAGAGACAGAATGTGGGTGCAACCGGCAAGCTGCGTCTCTCTCACACACCATTTCATTCCAGAGATCTCTAAATCAGGAAGTGAGATGACACCTTGTCTCTGTCTGGCACACCAGTGTAGAGGGGGAGAGTTAGAATGTTCAGAGGTAAAAACAACAACGGTTGAAGCACTAGTGGATAATTGACACGTGACGAACTCCTGTTTGTGGTTCTAATATGCTGCTCTGATAGAGGCTGAATGAAGAGGCTGAATGAAGAGGCTGAATGAAGAGGCTGAATGAAGAGGCTGAATGAAGAGGCTGAATGAAGAGGCTGAATGAAGAGGCTGAATGAAGAGGCTGAATGAAGAGGCTGAATAGCAAGAGGGCGCTGATGGAGATGGCAGCGTCGCTTCTAGTCCTTAGGAAACTGCGTAGTATTAGAATTTTTTTATAAAGTATTATTTCTTACATTGTTAGCCCAGAAAACCTTAAGTGTTATTACATACAGCCCGGGAACAACTATTGGATATCAGAGAGACGTCAACTTGCCAGCACAACCAGGAATACTTTCCCAAAGCGGATGCTTTGTCTGCACCTCCCAGGTCATTTGAACTGATTCCAGAGGCCGACCCAAAACAATGCCGTCGGAGGAGAGGGTGGCGGAGCGGTCTTCTAGTGAGGCTTCGGATGCGCGCACACCACCCAGCGCATTACACGCTAACGTCCGGCCCATAGTTAACAAAGTAGACAAAATTAGGGCAAGAGCTGCTTTCCAAAGAAATATCCGGGATTGTAACATACTCTGTTTCACGGAGACATGGCTAGCTAGAGACATGCTGTCGGAGTCCGTACAGCCAATGGGATTTTCAGTGCATTGCGCCGACAGGAACAAACATCTCTCCGGTAAGAAGAAGGGCGGGGGTGTATGTTTCACGATTAAGGACTCATGGTGTAATTGTAACAACATACAAGAACTCAAGTCCTTTTGTTCACCTGACCTAGAGTTCCTCACAATAAAACTCCCAAGAGAACTCTCCTCGGTTATCGTCACAGCCGTGTATATCCCCCCGCAAGCGGATACCAAGAGAGCCATCCAGGAACTTCACTGGACTTTATGCAAACTGAAAACCATATACCCTGAGGCTGCATTTATTGTAGCTGGGGATTTTAACAAAGCTAATTTGAGAACAAGGATACCTAAATTCTATCGGCATATTGATTGCAGTACATGAGCGAGTAACACGCTCGACCACTGCTACTGTAACTTCCGCGATGCATACAAGGCCCTCCCCCGCCCTCCTTTTGGCTAATCTGACCATGACTCCATCTTGTAGCTCCGCTCCTATATGTATAAACTAAAACAGGAAGCGCCCGTGCTTAGGTCTATCCAACGCTGGTCTGACTAATCGGATTCCACGCTTCAAGATTGCTTCGATCACGTGGACTGGGATATGTTCCAGGTAGCCTCAGACAATACACTGACTCGGTGAGCGAGTTTATAAGGAAGTGTATAGGAGATGTTGTACCCACTGCAACTATTAAAACCTTCCCTAACCAGAAACTGTGGATTGATGGCAGCTTTCGCGCAAAACTGAAAGCACATACCACCGCATTTAATCATGGCAAGGCGACTGGAAACATGTCCGAATACAAACAGTGTAGTTATTCCCTACATTAGGCAATCAAACAAGCAAAGCGTCAGTATAGAGACAAAGTGGAGTCGTAATTCAACAGCTCAGACACGAGACGTATGTGGCAAGGTCTACAGACAATCATGGATTACAAACAACAAAAACAGTCCCGTCGCGGACGTCTTGCTCCAAACAAATGAAACAACTTCTTTGCGCACTTTGAGGACAATACATTGCCACTGCCCGCTACCAAAGACTGTGGGCTCTCCTTCTCCATGGCCGACGTGAGTAAAACATTTAAACGTGTTAACCCTCGCAAGGCTGCCGGCCTAGTCGCATCCTCAGAGCATGCGCAGACCAGCTGGCTGGTGTGTTTACGGACATATTCAATCACACCCTATCCCAGTCTGCTGTCCCCACATGCTTCAAGATGGCCACCATTGTTCCTGTTCCCAAGAAGGCTAAGGTAACTGAAATAAATGACTACCGCCCCGTAGCGGCTTTGAGGGTCTAGTCAAGGATCATATCACCTCCACCCTACCTGTCACCCTAGACCCACTCCAATTTGCTTACCGCCCCAAAAGGTCCACAGATGATGCAATCACCATCACACTGCACAATCCCATCTGGACGAGAGGAATACCTATGTAAGAATGCTGTTAATCAACTACAGCTCAGCATTCAACACCATAGTACCCTCCAAACTCATCATAAACTTGAGACCCTGGGTCTCGACCCCGACCTGTGCAACTGGGTCCTGGACTTCCTGACGGGCCACCCCCAGGTGGTGAAGGTAGGAAACAACATCTCCATTCCACTGACCCTCAACACTGGGTCCCCACAAGGGTGCATTCTCAGCCCTCTCCTGTACTCCCTGTTCACCCACGACTGCGTGGCCATGCACGCATCCAACTCAATCATCAAGTTCGCAGACGACACTACAATGGTAGGCTTGATTACCAACAACAACGAGACAGCCTACAGGGAGGAGTTGAGGGCCCTCGGAGTGTGGTGTCAGGAAAATAACCTCTCACTCAACGTCAACAAAACAAAGGAGATGATCGTGGACTTCAGGAAACAGCAGAGGGAGCACCCCCCTATCCACATCGATGAGACAGGAGTGGAGAAGTTGGAAAGTTTTAAGTTCCTCGGCGTACACATCACAGACAAACTGAAATGGTCCACCCACACAGACAGCGTGGTGAAGGCGCAACAGCGCCACTTCAACCTCAGGAAGCTGAAGAAATGTGTCTTGTCACCTAAAACCCTCACTAACTTTTACAGATGCACAATTGAGGGCATCCTGTTGGGCTGTATCACCGCCTGGTACAGCAACTGCACCGCCCACAACCGCAAGGCTCTCCAGAGTGTGGTGCAGTGCGCACAACGCCTCACCGGGGGCAAACTACCTGCCCTCCAGGGGGCAAACTACCTGCCCTCCTAGGCAGCCGCCTCTCTGTGCTAGTAGTGGCACCTGATGTCAGCACCTGATGTCACAGGAAGACCAAAAAGACCAAAAAGATCACACCACCCGATGTCACAGGAAGACCAAAAAGATCATCAAGGACAACAACCACCCGAGTCGCTGCCTGTTCACCCCGCTACCATCCAGAAGGCGAGGTCAGTACAGGTGCATCAAAGCTGGGACCGAGAGACTGAAAAGCAGCTTCTATCTCAAGGCCATCAGACTGTTAAACAGCCACTACTAGCACAGAGAGGCGGCTGCCTACCGACAGACTTGATATCATTGGCCCCTTTAATAAATGGATCACTAGTTACTTTATTAATGTTTACATGTCTCGCATTACTCATCTCACATGTATATACTGTAACCTTCACTATCTATTGCATCTTAGCCACTCTGTCACTGCTCATCCATATATTTTATACTTATATATTCTCATCCTGTTCCTTTACTAGATTGTGTGTATTAGGTTTTGTTGTGGAATTTGTTAGATATTACCTGTTAGATACTGCTGGATCTAGAAGCATTTCACTACGCTCTCAATAACATCTGCTAACCATGTGTATGTGACGAATAGAATTTGATTTGAACGAAGAGGCTGAACGAAGAGGCTGAACGAAGAGGCTGATAATAACATGGTCAAATGGAGTAGATCATTAGACTGAACGAAGAGGCTGAACGAAGAGGCTGAACGAAGAGGCTGATAATAACATGGTCAAATGGAATAGATCATCAGACTGAACAAAGCACTGTTCCTGTAGAATCACTGGTCAACCAATCACCTTGCCTGCTCAGGCCCAACCCCTCCGTTCCAACACGCCCATTCAAACTCTGGTTATGAGGCAGTGATGGTTGTCACTCATCAGAGTTGGCTGGAGAAAGCAGCATTCAGGAGCGCTGGGTTAAAAATAAACATTGGCAAGAGGCTTGTGGTGTAATTTCAGAGAACACAGGAGGAGATAACATGTTGAGTCGCCTGCCACTGAATTCAACATGGCTGCTTTGATGAGGAGAACCACACATCCCTTCTGCATGGATTTCACTCCGTTATCAACTGATGTGAGACCGTTCAACTAGTAGACACACAACCAGAGGGGACATACACATGACATGGGCACAGTGTGTGTGTGTGTGTGTGGTCTCTTACCCTCTGTGCCTTGGCTAGCTCCTCCTTTAGTCTCTCATTGGCTTTCTCTCTGATCTCCATGACTGAGGGGCTGCGGAGGCGGGACAGGCTGTCATTGGTCAGACCCAGAGACTCCTCCCCTTCCTCTCCAGACAGGAACACCCCCTCTGCTGACTCCGCCTCTGACCGGACGGGGGGTTCCAACCCCGGAACGCTGTAAGGAATCATGGGTACACTAATGTAAGCGTATAGGAGGGTTGGCTGATTACCACAGGGATCAGTCAGTCATCACTGATCAGCACTATTGACTGTTAGCTTAGTGGTGATAATGATCCAGCTCTTATTACCTGGTTGGACATTTTAAGCTGAGTAAGCATGTTCTAATGTATCAATTAGCATCCCAGTGGGCTGGTCATCAATAGTACGTTTTAAGTGTCAATGAACACTGCTTAGTGGAACCCTTGACTTTTATTGAATACATTGCCTGGTTATTACCAACTGCACTGTGTAAAGAGATCCTAGCAGAAATCCTGGCATCATTTAAACCAGTTTCACCTGCTAGGATTTGTGTTCCATCTTCAAGATTTTTCTCCAGTATCTCTTTACATTGTGGTCGTCATGGGCCAGGTACTATCTCTTTACATTGTGGTCGTCATGGGCCAGGTACTATCTCTTTACATTGTGGTCGTCATGGGCCAGGTACTATCTCTTTACATTGTGGTCGTCATGGGCCAGGTACTATCTCTTTACATTGTGGTCGTCATGGGCCAGGTACTATCTCTTTACATTGTGGTCGTCATGGGCCAGGTACTATCTCTTTACATTGTGGTCGTCATGGGCCAGGTACTATCTCTTTACATTGTGGTCGTCATGGGCCAGGTACTATCTCTTTACATTGTGGTCGTCATGGGCCAGGTACTATCTCTTTACATTGTGGTCGTCATGGGCCAGGTACTATCTCTTTACATTGTGGTCGTCATGGGCCAGGTACTATCTCTTTACATTGTGGTCGTCATGGGCCAGGTACTATCTCTTTACATTGTGGTCGTCATGGGCCAGGTAATATCGCTTTACATTGTGGTCGTCATGGGCCAGGTAATATCGCTTTACATTGTGGTCGTCATGGGCCAGGTAATATCGCTTTACATTGTGGTCGTCATGGGCCAGGTAATATCGCTTTACATTGTGGTCGTCATGGGCCAGGTAATATCTCTTTACATTGTGGTCGTCATGGGCCAGGTAATATCTCTTTACATTGTGGTCGTCATGGGCCAGGTAATATCTCTTTACATTGTGGTCGTCATGGGCCAGGTAATATCTCTTTACATTGTGGTCGTCATGGGCCAGGTAATATCTCTTTACATTGTGGTCGTCATGGGCCAGGTAATATCTCTTTACATTGTGGTCGTCATGGGCCAGGTAATATCTCTTTACATTGTGGTCGTCATGGGCCAGGTAATATCTCTTTACATTGTGGTCGTCATGGGCCAGGTAATATCTCTTTACATTGTGGTCGTCATGGGCCAGGTAATATCTCTTTACATTGTGGTCGTCATGGGCCAGGTAATATCTCTTTACATTGTGGTCGTCATGGGCCAGGTAATATCTCTTTACATTGTGGTCGTCATGGGCCAGGTAATATCTCTTTACATTGTGGTCGTCATGGGCCAGGTAATATCTCTTTACATTGTGGTCGTCATGGGCCAGGTAATATCTCTTTACATTGTGGTCGTCATGGGCCAGGTAATATCGCTTTACATTGTGGTCGTCATGGGCCAGGTAATATCGCTTTACATTGTGGTCGTCATGGGCCAGGTAATATCTCTTTACATTGTGGTCGTCATGGGCCAGGTAATATCTCTTTACATTGTGGTCGTCATGGGCCAGGTAATATCTCTTTACATTGTGGTCGTCATGGGCCAGGTAATATCTCTTTACATTGTGGTCGTCATGGGCCAGGTAATATCGCTTTACATTGTGGTCGTCATGGGCCAGGTAATATCTCTTTACATTGTGGTCGTCATGGGCCAGGTAATATCTCTTTACATTGTGGTTGTCATGGGCCAGGTAGTGTAAGTCTGTTTCTCCAGGAGGGTTTCTTCCTGACCTTCCATTGTGGGGTTCTGTGCTGCCCAGTAGCCTAGGAGCAGAGTAGATGGGCTGGGTGGGCAGCTGGTCGGCTCGCAGGGCGTTGGGGGGGCAGGGGCTGGAGCTGAGGGAGGGTGTACGGTACAGGGCGCTGGAAGGGGCGCTGTGACATTGGGGTCTGGTGTCGGAGGTCAATCCGTGGAGGTCAGGGGTGGTGGGTGACGCCAAGTTGACCTCATGGAAGCCTTCGAGGGGTTCGCTGGCCATAGCCCTGCAGCTACAGTCATCATATACCTCCCTGAGGAGAGGAGAGAGGAGAGGGGAGAAAAGAACACGATTGAAATGAAAGTCAAAATAATGACTGATTGGGGTCAAACAGAGACATCCATTCTAGACTACATTCACACAGATCTAATTCTACTATTTCAATCAGACTACCCACAGCAGCAACAGTATCAGTGTGGGATCCCAGGTGTGGACTGTGGAGTAGCTCATTAAACATGGGTCTGTTTCCCTCTTCAGCCCCAGCAGAGAGAGCAGACCGCCAGGCCACTGGAGGAAATAGGTCATTCGGGGGAATGGTTACAGACAATAACAGGCCAGTCTCTCTGACAGGAAATAGGTCATTCAGGGGAATGGTTACAGACAGTAACAGGCCAGTCTCTCTGACAGGAAATAGGTCATTCAGGGGAATGGTTACAGACAGTAACAGGCCAGTCTCTCTGACAGGAAATAGGTCATTCAGGGGAATGGTTACAGACAGTAACAGGCCAGTCTCTCTGACAGGAAATAGGTTATTCAGGGGAATGGTTACAGACAGTAACAGGCCAGCCTCTTTGACAGGAAATGTAATGTGTGCCTGTGAAGTTAGTGTTGACATTCACACTGAAGGTTCAGCCAGCCTACACAACTAACAACTGGCTCCACCAAACTGTTTCATTCCATAAGCCGTTTCATTCATTCAGCTGAATTGAAACCAACAGGTATGAACCTACCATGATGATGAATGTGTGTGTATTTAAAAGCTGATGATGTGATTGTGTGTGTAGTGGGTCTCCTCTTCAGTCAGGATAGACCTCCAACACTGGCTTACTGCTGCAAGAGAAGACAGGAGGAGATGAGAGTTACTGTTGGTGAGCTGAAATATTACAAACAGCTTGGGGAGAACAGCTTGGGGAGAACAGCTTGGGGGAACATGTTGCCAGGGTTAGTTAGGTGTAACACTTTACACTCGTACCCGTATACAGGTTGAAAATGGCAGATTTGGACACAAATTAGCACCTAAATTGTTAAACACTAGCTGTACAGTAACATGCTATGTACATGACGTCTCTGGCTTATGGGTTTTGACAGAGACGTTAGAACTAGAGCACAGGACGCCACAAGAAGTTTTGCACATTTGTTGTCCGAGTGAAGGAAATGCTGTAAATTAAGTATTTTGTATTTTGAAAGATGAGACGTTTAGGATTATAATTAATACCGCATTGATGTCACACAAGCAAGCCAAACACCCATGAGTCCAAATGTGCAGTTCACATTCCCATATCAGACAACTCATGTCATGTACAGTGTCAACGTTTATCATCACTATGTTTGATGAACAGTTACCAGGTGACATGGGGTCACATCCTGGGTTGTTGTGAACAGAATGAGTCTGTTTGATGAACAGTTACCAGGTGACATGGGGTCACATCCTGGGTTGTTGTGAACAGAATGAGTCTGTTTGATGAACAGTTACCAGGTGACATGGGGTCACATCCTGGGTTGTTGTGAACATAATGAGTCTGTTTGATGAACAGTTACCAGGTGACATGGGGTCACATCCTGGGTTGTTGTGAACAGAATGAGTCTGATGAACAGTTACCAGGTGACATGGGGTCACATCCTGGGTTGTTGTGAACAGAATGAGTCTGATGAACAGTTACCAGGTGACATGGGGTCACACCCTGGGTTGTTGTGAACAGAATGAGTCTGTTTGATGAACAGTTACCAGATGACATGGGGTCACATCCTGGGTTGTTGTGAACAGAATGAGTCTGTTTGATGAACAGTTACCAGGTGACATGGGGTCACATCCTGGGTTGTTGTGAACAGAATGAGTCTGTTTGATGAACAGTTACCAGATGACATGGGGTCACATCCTGGGTTGTTGTGAACAGAATGAGTCTGTTTGATGAACAGTTACCAGGTGACATGGGGTCACATCCTGGGTTGTTGTGAACATAATGAGTCTGTTTGATGAACAGTTACCAGGTGACATGGGGTCACATCCTGGGTTGTTGTGAACAGAATGAGTCTGTTTGATGAACAGTTACCAGGTGACATGGGGTCACATCCTGGGTTGTTGTGAACAGAATGAGTCTGTCTGATGAACAGTTACCAGGTGACATGGGGTCACATCCTGGGTTGTTGTGAACAGAATGAGTCTGATGAACAGTTACCAGGTGACATGGGGTCACATCCTGGGTTGTTGTGAACAGAATGAGTTTGATGAACAGTTACCAGGTGACATGGGGTCACACCCTGGGTTGTTGTGAACAGAATGAGTCTGATGAACAGTTACCAGGTGACATGGGGTCACACCCTGGGTTGTTGTGAACAGAATGAGTCTGTTTGATGAACAGTTACCAGGTGACATGGGGTCACATCCTGGGTTGTTGTGAACATAATGAGTCTGATGAACAGTTACCAGATGACATGGGGTCACATCCTGGGTTGTTGTGAACAGAATGAGTCTGTTTGATGAACAGTTACCAGGTGACATGGGGTCACATCCTGGGTTGTTGTGAACAGAATGAGTCTGTTTGATGAACAGTTACCAGGTGACATGGGGTCACATCCTGGGTTGTTGTGAACAGAATGAGTCTGTTTGATGAACAGTTACCAGTTGACATGGGGTCACATCCTGGGTTGTTGTGAACAGAATGGTGTTTGTTTATTGTGAAGAAAGTTCACCGTGGCACACAGACCTGAATGACACTTGGAGACTCAAACCCTTGTCATTTTTTACTCGTGTTGCACCTAGCCCACATTTTCCAATAATATTTTCAGATTTCGTTATCAACAAACGCAGCGAAAAGTCCAGTAAATGTGAAATGCACATCAACAGTGTAATGTTTGTATTCAGAGTTGAGTCAGGTGAATTGTTGTGTCTTCACCTTCAGTCTAATAACGTTACCATTGTCTCCCAACTGTTCCCTGTTCATTGTTACCACGGTTATGCTTTTCATAGTTCTTCTATAAGAGACACTTCAATGTATCCCTATAGGCCAATTCCCAGGAGAGGAAAGGGTTAACACTGTCGAAGATATTATTTATAAAGGTATGAGCAGGGAAGTAATGGATTACATGTAACTGAATACAGACACTTATAAAAAAACTAGATGATTACTTCTAGGATTACTTTTACGTTCAGAAAGAATGTTTGCTGAAATAAAATATTGATGACATCTTTGTTTTCAACGACATTCAATACAGCGTTGAAAAAAGGCACACATTTAAGTTTGTCTGACCACCAATCCGAGACCACTATGATGACCACCAATCAGAGACCACTATGATGACACACCACTGGGGTGGCAGGTAGCCTAGTGGTTAGAGCGTTGGACTTGTAACCGAAAGGTTGCTGGATCAAATCCCCGAGCTGACATGGTAAAAATCTTAAACAAATTTAAAAATGTAAAAATATATTTTAAAAAAAAACACCAAACACATTTGATGGATTGTGGGAAAAGAGCAGGAACAGGCTTTTGTAGGCTACAGTCCAAGTTGTCTTCCAATGGTGTCACTGCTGTCGGCATCCAAAGACTTTCCAACTTGAATAAACGCTTGGAGGTCAGGATGACAGCAGTGGTGTGGTCTACGGCGATACAGATATCACTTATTATTGATATCTACATAACGTATTGATGTGAATCACACTGCTGCTCTCTCATTTAGCTATTTGTGCTTTACAGATTGGGGTTGTTGTGGACGGCTGTTCACAAATCTAAATGTGTATTTGAACCCAGTAATAGTTATAATAATCCCCATCAACCACTGCGCTCTTGCAACAGCTGCATAGTGCGGATCCTAAACAGCCGGTGAAACACAGGTGAGGGACTTCCTCCCTTCTAAACTCCACTGTGGCATTGTGCCCCATACTGTCAAAAAACAATTTAATTTAACACCCTGAATGGGGATTTATTGCTCAATCTAATTTTGTACTGATGAATACAAGTCCACGGGACTAACAGACCATCAACCCTGACCACTTTAGACTTCACAGCTGCATATCATCAAGATATCAACGTGTCACCAACTAAAAGGTCAACAACAGGCCTGTAGCAAATGCAGCATATGACATTCATTTTTCACATGTAAATAGCACTTTCAGTAGTGCTCAAAGCATGTCATTCCATGAGAGCAGTATTCATTTTTCAACTCGAAACAATGACCCAATCAGTCGCCCATGACAACAGAATCATAAACAGAGTAGGCTAGTTAGTTTGTGAGTATACACACACGCACCTCACACACACACGCACCTCACACATGCGCACGCACCTCACACATGCGCACGCACCTCACACATGCGCACGCACCTCACACACGCACACGCACCTCACACACACGCACCTCACACATGCGCACGCACCTCACACACACGCACCTCACACATGCGCACGCACCTCACACATGCGCACGCACCTCACACATGCGCACGCACCTCACACATGCGCACCTCACACATGCGCACCTCACACATGCGCACGCACCTCACACATGCGCACCTCACACATGCGCACCTCACACATGCGCACCTCACACATGCGCACGCACCTCACACATGCGCACCTCACACATGCGCACGCACCTCACACATGCGCACCTCACACATGCGCACCTCACACATGCGCACCTCACACATGCGCACGCACCTCACACACACGCACCTCACACATGCGCACGCACCTCACACACACGCACCTCACACATGCGCACGCACCTCACACATGCGCACCTCACACATGCGCACCTCACACATGCGCACCTCACACATGCGCACCTCACACATGCGCACCTCACACATGCGCACCTCACACATGCGCACCTCACACATGCGCACCTCACACATGCGCACGCACCTCACACATGCGCACGCACCTCACACATGCGCACGCACCTCACACACACGCACCTCACACACACACGCACCTCACACATGCGCACCTCACACACCACACACACACGCACCTCACACATGCGCACGCACCTCACACACGCACACGCACCTCACACACACGCACCTCAAACTCCACTGGTCATACACACGACAGACACACACATGCTAACATTCCAAAGGTTAAGCTAACTCTGTTATGAGGTGTTTTTACAACCAGGCCAGTCCACTGAAGGGTGGAAATACAATAAATCTATTGGCTGGAAAGACTGAGAGCCCGGCAATGGGAGCAGCTCATAGGCTGCACCACCTGTCTTTCGGGACGGTTGCTAAGGACACAGTGACAGGTTGTCATTCCAATTTCCTACCCAGTGAACATGGTGCTGTAAACAGAGGAGAGTAACAACCGCTCTGGGACGAGCTACTGTAATGTCTGTGTGTCTCTCTCTCTTTGTCTGTGTGTTTCTAAGAGGGTGTGTTGTGTTGTGTTCAACAGGGTTTACAGATACAACAAGACAAAAATAGCAGCATTCAGACAGTAGGCAGGTCATTACTCATCAACTATTAGTCCTGTTCTACAGAGAGGGGCTCAACTGGATCACAGTCCTGTTCTACAGAGAGGGGCTCAACTGGATCACAGTCCTGTTCTACAGAGAGGGGTTCAACTGGATCACAGTCCTGTTCTACAGAGAGGGGTTCAACTGGATCACAGTCCTGTTCTACAGAGAGGGGTTCAACTGGATCACAGTCCTGTTCTACAGAGAGGGGTTCAACTGGATCACAGTCCTGTTCTACAGAGAGGGGTTCAACTAGATCACAGTCCTGATCTACAGAGAGGGGTTCAACTGGATCACAGTCCTGTTCTACAGAGAGGGGTTCAACTGGATCACAGTCCTGTTCTACAGAGAGGGGTTCAACTAGATCACAGTCCTGTTCTACAGAGAGGGGTTCAACTGGATCACAGTCCTGTTCTACAGAGAGGGGCTCAACTGGATCACAGTCCTGTTCTACAGAGAGGGGTTCAACTGGATCACAGTCCTGTTCTACAGAGAGGGGCTCAACTGGATCACAGTCCTGTTCTACAGAGAGGGGTTCAACTGGATCACAGTCCTGTTCTACAGAGAGGGGTTCAACTGGATCACAGTCCTGTTCTACAGAGAGGGGTTCAACTGGATCACAGTCCTGTTCTACAGAGAGGGGCTCAACTGGATCACAGTCCTGTTCTACAGAGAGGGGTTAA